>NC_083749.1:11322572-11622572 GCF_033458585.1 Syngnathus typhle
TTTTAAATTGATTCCCCCAAAGATGTTTAAAGGTTTTGTGCTACACTATACAGAATTCAACTAACCACTGCTTGAATGTTGTGTGTTAAAAAAGCCTGTTCATCCTCAAACAGATAATAATCAACATAAATGAATTTGTAATAAAACTAGGTAGTATAAATTATTACTGACATACCGTAATTTTCGGACTATAAGTCGCACCAGCCATAAAATGCCCAAAAATGTGAAAAAAAACATATATAAGTCGCTCCGGAGTATAAGTCGCATTTTGGGGGGCAATTTATTCGACAAAATCCAACACCAAGAACAGACATGAACGAGCAACAACAGGCTAAACGATACGGTATGCTAACGTGACAAACACAAACGAGGAGCTGAGAACAGGCCTGACGTAACATTCAGTTATTTAAAAAAAACTATTACATAAATAACACGTTTATAAAACCATCTGTGTCACTCCAAATCATTAAATCCATCGATCGTCCTTTGTCAACAATGCCGTGTGCCGCGCCGCAGTTCAAATTATTCCACAGGCCCATAAAAGGATATATAAACTATATTTTAAATAACTATCACATAAACAATATTATCAAACCATTTGTGTCACTCCAAATCATTAAATCCATCGATCAAATTTGTCGTCCTTTATGTCATCCTGGTGACAGAGGACATGTCCAGAAGATATGGCGCTTTAAAGTCTTAATTACTTTATTTGATTTTTTTCTCTCTATTTTTCATGTTTTGAATATGTTCAAGATAAAGATATCAAAGCATGTGAAGTGATCAACTATACTAAAAATAACATGTGAAGTGGTCAACTATACTTGTAAGTAAGTGATGTGTTAATGATCAAGTAAAAATTTGTGAAAAAAAACATATAAGTCGCTCCTGAGTATAAGTCCCCCCCCCACGCAAACTATGAAAAAAAACGAGACTTATAGTCCGAAAATTACGGTAATTGAGCATTTAACACAGAACCACGCCTTGTAGTGTGTCTCAAAGTATATATAATATATTTGCTACAATCCGTCCGTCCATCCATTTTCAACACTGCTTCTAAAAATTACCAATTTAAATCAGACTGCTGAATCCTCACTTGAGCCTCAGCTGAGCTTTAAACTCGTTGCACTTATCAAATATTGTGATAACACCCCGTCATTCTATACAGTAAAGACAGATATGACAGTGAAATTTCATAGTACAAATTGAACAGGTCAGATTGAACCAATTTTACATGCTAGAGATAAGTTAGGCGTATTTATGTGGAAAACCACTTTACATCCGTTTAGTACTTGACGCTTTGCTTGCATATACAGTGGGGAGAACAAGTATTTGATACGCTGCTGATTTTTCAGATTTTCCCTCTTGCAAAGCATGTCTGTAATTTCTATCATAGGCACTCTTCAACTGTGAGTTATGGAATCTAAAACAAAAATCCAGAAAATCACATTGTATGATTTTTAAACAATTCATTTCCATTTTATTGCAGGAAATAAGTATTTGATACATCAGAAAAACAGAACTTAATATTTGGTGCAGAAACCTTTGTTTGCAATTACAAAGATCAGACATTTCCTGTAGTTCTTGACCAGGTTTGCACAGACTGCAGCAGGGATTTTGGCCCACTCCTCCATACAGATCTCCTCCAGAACCTTCAGGTTTCGGGGCTGTCGCTGGGCCACACGGACATTAAGGTCCCTCCAAAGAATCTCTATTGGATTCAGGTCTGGAGACTGGCTAGGCCACTCCCGGACCTTGAGATGTTTCCTACGGAGCCACTCCTTAGTTGGCCTGGCTGTGTGTTTTGGGTCATTGTCATGCCGGAAAATCCAGCCGCGACCCTCGGTCTTCCTCGGTCTGGGGCGCCATGCAAGATCTCACCTTGTGGGGCATCAATGATCATGAGGAACGTGTGGAATGAGCCCAGAACTACACGGCAGGACCTGGTCAATGACCTGAATAGAGCTGGGACCACAGTCTCAAAGAAAACCATCAGTAACACACTACGCTGTCAAGGATTCAAATCCTGCAGTGCACGGAAGGTGCCCTTGCTCAAGCCAACGCATGTCAAGGACCTTCTGAAGTTTGCAAATGACCATCTGTATGATCCAGAGGAGGAATGGGAGAAGGTCATGTGGTCTGATGAGACAAAACTATAACTTTTTGGTTTAAACTCCACTCGTCGTGTTTGGAGGAAGAAGAATGATGAGTACAACCCCAAGAACACCATCCCAACTATGAAGCATGGCGGTAGAAACATCATTCTTTGGGGATGCTTCTCTGCAAAGGGAACAGGATGACTGCACCGTATTCAGGGACAGATGGATGGGGCCATGTATTGAGAGATCTTGGCCAACAACCTCTTTCCCTCAGTAAGAGCATTGAAGATGGGTCGCGGCTGGGTCTTCCAGCATGACAATGACCCAAAATACACAGCCAGGGCAACTAAGGAGTGGCTTCGTAGGAAACATCTCAAGGTCCTGGAGTGGCCTAGCCAGTCTCCAAAACTGAATCCAATAAAGAATCATTGGAGGGAGCTTAAAGTCCGTGTGGCCAAGCGACAGCCCCAAAACCTGAAGGCTGTGGAGGAGATCTATATGGAGGAGTGGGCCAAAATCGCTGCTGCAGTGTGTGCAAACCTGGTCAAGAACTACAGGAAACGTCTGATCCCTGTAATTACAAACAAAGGTTTCTGCACCAAATATTAAGTTCTGTTTTTCTGATGTGTCAAATACTTATTTCCTGCAATAAAATGGAAATTCATTATTTAAAAATCATGCAATGTGATTTTCTGGATTTTTGTTTTAGAATCCATCACTCACATTTGAACCTATGATAGAGATTACAGACTGCTTGCAGACACGCAGCGTTTGACATGCTTTGCAAGTGGGAAAACCTGAAAAATCAGCAATGTATCAAATACTTGTTCTCCCCACTGTATGTGGGGATGTACATATATTGTATGTGCATTATTTGACACTGGCCCAGCACAGTATAAATTGTGTTTTTTTTTACGAGTGTGTTTGTTTAAAACTTACTTGTTTTCTGTCCCTGATGGCATCGCAGTCAAAAACAGTCGTGAATCTTTTTGTGTCAGCACCAGATCACACACTTTGCTGCTTTATTTAACTTTTGCAAGCCATGGACACATACAGTCCTGGAGAAATGTTTGTACACTTTTTGAGTTTTTGTTTTTCGGCACATTTTATTGTTTTGCTCTGAAATTAAAAAAATATTTTGCCCCACAACAGATCATCTCTAGTGTGGGATGTGATATGCAATATAATTCATAAAATATTCCTTTGATTAAAATAAATCATGAACATTTTATTAATTAACAAACTACAACACATTCAAAGGGTGTACAAACCAAATGGTACTGTGTACTGTATATAAACTCACCTCTTGCATCCCTCTGTTTCCATTCGCCAATCACACATGTACTGTTCACCTAATGTTAACTAATGACTGTTACAGTACTGATTAAAGCTTATTGCAATCTAAACTTGTAGTCTTGGGTTTTTCCTTGATAGTAATTATTGACCTAGAATAGGGGTGTCCAAACTACGGCCCGCGGGCCAGTTTTTATTGGCCCGCAGCAAATTCTGAAAACACAATTGAATATGGCCCGCACAAGAAGCTTGAGCTCACTTCTCAGTTTCAACACTAGATGGAGGCCGCCACGCAAATGAAATCAAGCGAAGAAAAACTTCTACCGCGAGTCCCCAGAAATGGCTAACAACCCCCCCCCCCCGCCACACAAATGAAATCAAGCAAAGAAAAACTTTTACAAAACTTTAACCGCGAGTCCCCAGAAATGGCTACCCCCAAACCCCCTCCCCCCGGTAAGAGAAGCGAACACGCAGCGTTTGACGTCCCATTACCGCCCCCCCCCGAAAGAGAAGCGAACACGCAGCGTTTGACGTCCCAGTAGCAGTATTACTACTATAAATACAGAAGGCAGAGCTGGAGGTGGCAGAGATGAAGATGCTGACCCTGAGGGGAAAAGCCAAAAGGAAAAGAAGAAGAAGGAGAACATGCTTCATGCACATCAGACCAGTTAAGATATAAGATTCAGGAATTTTTATTCGCCATGTTTGAGCGTCCCAAACAAGGAATTTGACTTCGGTACATCACAGCCTCTGTTCAACATTTAGGTGACTAACAACACTTAGGATGTGTGAAAAATGACAAATATTCTCAAACATCCCTTGATCTTAAACTCTGATCTTAAACTCCCAGGAGGGCAAGGAAAAACTCAAAACTCCAACTAGGGGAAATGAGAAACCTTGAGAAGAGACCACAGATGGGAGGATCCCTCTTCCGGGATGACCAGGCTGCAATGGATGCAGAGAGGACACAAAGTACAATAGTGTAGACCAGGGGTGGGCAAACTACGGCCCGCGGGCCACATCCGGCCCACGGGACCGTATAATCCGGCCCGCCAACCCTGAATAAATTGTATTGAACATTTTTTTTTGGTCATTTTGCATGCAATGACTGCGTTTCCCCAGTAGATGGGGAACCGCTCGCCTGCACATTAACTACCGGAAGCCGTGCCAGAAAGCTCGGTGCACACTCACAAGTGCGTGTACGTACTCAGTAGTACGGACATGGCGCACTCGCGCTCTATTTGTATCAGTCCCGAATTTAGAGCGTGGGCTGTGACGACAGCATTCTTGTAATTCGCGCGCTGAGCTTTCAGATACAGTTTTACGCTAAAGCCACCCACAAACCTTCCACTGGAATCCTTCTATTAAAATGAGTCGCCCAAGGAAAAGCAAGGTGGACACAGTGCTGAGTGTTTAAAAAAGAGTGGCCAATTTGGCTCGACGTACGCGACGTGACGTTCAGCCACATCAACATCAACCCGTCACAGATCGAGGTAAACGGACCAACACCTCGGATCTCTCCTAAGAATTGCCACAACAAATTTGACTCCAGACTATGATGCACTAGCAAAAAAGGGAGACCAACAACACTGTTCCCACTGAAAATGAAGGGGAGGCTCTCAAGTTTGTTGTAAAAAAAATGCATTTTGAATATGATTTGTACACAAAGCAGGGATTGAAACTAGCGACCATTCTCATTTTAAATCAATGCAGGATGCTCAAGTACATTGATGCACCACCTGTTTGCGACTAATCTTAACCTGTAAAGTTCTTAAGGCTTACTTTAAGGAAGTGTTTCCCGTTTCCTCACCTCTGTTACCAGGTGTTTGTGAGTTACAGAGTCTGCTCTGTGTATGCTTTCACCGATTCTTCAAGATGATATATTTGGTCAGAATGTTTGCCGTTTGATGTGATCTCATAAGCTAAACATCTTTCATTAATCCGACCTGCAGGCACTGAAGTGAT
The DNA here is from genome assembly GCF_033458585.1 of Syngnathus typhle. NCBI lineage: Eukaryota > Metazoa > Chordata > Actinopteri > Syngnathiformes > Syngnathidae > Syngnathus > Syngnathus typhle. The sequence continues at coordinate 11,327,930 of NC_083749.1, forward strand.
GGAGACTGTTATTCATAATAACAGTGTCGTATTTTATGAGAATCACTGATAGCAGTTTTTTAGTGAATTTTCTTTTTTTTTTTAATGCTGTTAATAAATGCATTTGTTATCAAAAAACTTGTTTAGAATATCCATGCTATATTACCGACTAAAGGCCAAAATCTTTTATGCAATGACCTTTACAGGTCGCTTATATTACTTCACACAAACACTACGTCCATCTGCTCCTGGTTCGGCCCTCCGGTCCAAATTCAGAACCCAGTTTGGCCCGCGAGTCAAAAGTTTGCCCACCCCTGGTGTAGACAATTCAAAAAGGTTTGGAGAGCAGGATGTTATTGCACAGCAATGACTCTGAGACTCTAAGAGTGATGTGAGCGACAGCCTGGGTGAAGAAGCTGTTTCTGTGTCTGCTGGTTTTGGCGTACAGAGCTCTATAACGCCGTCCAGAGGGGAGTAGTTCAAACAGACTGCAACCTGGGTGAGAAGGGTCTGTAGAGATGTTACTTGCACGTTTCCTAGTCCTGGACAGGTACAAGTCTTGGATAGATTGGCGGTTGATTCCAATTACCGTTTTTTTCCATGTATAATGCGCTCCCATGTATAATACGCACCCTAAAAATGGCATGTCGATGCTGGAAAAAAGCCTGTACCCATGTATAATACGCACCCAAATATATTTTTTTAATTTTTTATTTTTTTTAATTTAAAGTCCCAATGATCGTCTCACACACACATCTGGGCGTGGTGAAATTTGTCCTCTGCATTTGACCCATCCCTGTGTGATTTTGATCCATCCCCTGGGGGAGAGGGGAGCAGTGAGCAGCAGCGGCACCGCGCTCGGGAATCATTTGGTGATCTAACCCCCCAATTCCAACCCTTAATGCTGAGTGCCAAGCAGGGAGGCAATGGGTCCCATTTTTATAGTCTTTGGTATGACCCGGCCGGGTTACTTAAGTCCGTAAACGTACAATCATTTCAGAAAAAAATATCATCTTTGGGAACAACCGGATGTTATTCTGCCAATCAGTATCACTGCGCATGCAGTAGCAAACTCGATAGCGAAGAAATATGTGAGACTCTCAACGGAATCAAATGGAGGCAATGGGTCCCATTTTTATAGTCTTTGGTATGGTCTTAACTAGGCTGGATGTATTTTTTTTGTTGGTGTTGATTTCTCCGACTGCCCATAAAGGCACCACCGCGATCAGTTAGGTTAAAATGAAAAGTGCGGACATGTGAAAAAGGCGTGCGGACATGTGAAAAAGGCGGCTCTGTATGGGAGAGAAGTTGAAGAGGAATAAAAACACCCTTGGAAACCAAAACTTGCCCCTCGTCGTGACTCGGAGCCGCAACAAATGTTTCAGATTTGTGTAGGGTACATTGTGACAGCAAACGAGCAAGTGATCGAGCAAGCGTCTGATACGAGAGCATTGCGTTTGTATTAGGGGTGTAAATCGCGGGTTTTGTCACGATACGATATAATATCGATATAAAGAACTACGATACGATATTTGCCGATATCTTAAAGCCTGCTGCGATTCATTCACGATATATCGCAATATAGTGCTCTACGATCGATTTTTTTTTTTTTTAATAAAAAATATAGAACAATATCCTGATTTATAACAATTCATACGCAAAATCAACAAGGTACTGCAAACTCTTTATTTATGAAATTACAAGAGTATTGTAGTATACAAATTGCTTACTTTAACACTGAACTTTGATGTCGTGTTTTTTCTTTAAATGTGCGGCGAGATTTGTGCTCCCTGAATATTTGATCACCGCATGGCAGGATTTACAAACTGCACGTGTCTTGTCCGTTGAGCCATCTTTTCTTTGGAATCCAAAGTGCTTCCAAACGAATGACTTGAAGCCTAAAGGGGAGCAAATTTCCTCGTCTTTTTGGACACTAGCCATAGCACCAGCCCAGGAGCCGCGTATTAGTTGTCGACTCCCCTTTCACGTGCCTGCTCTGCTCACAACACAACAACGCCGCGCACCCGGAAAGAGGAAGCAAGCAACAATGAACTGTATTTCAAAATAAAGTCGCGTCTAATGTCCGAGGTCAAACACGGCGATATAAATCGATGTTTACCTTTAGCATCGATGCCAATAAATCGTAGAGCATAATATCGATTAATCGATGTGTATCGATGTATCGTTACACCCCTAGTTCGTATGGAGCGTGTTTGAAGTGAACAGCAGAGACGAAAGGAACAAGGCAAAGTGTTGTGAAAAAAAATATTACCTGTAATACGCATTTTGTTATTTGCTGATTGTATTAAACTATCACATTCATTGTCAGTCAAGAAGAGAAGAGGACTATTCGCATCGGATCCATAGTGCGCATGCGCAGTGACACTGCCTCCGTATGACGTCCAGTCCGCGATGGAGATTAAAAAACAAACAATATTTGACAATAACACAGGTTTCTGTTTCTGTCTTTGGTAATGTCACCCTGTCTTTTTGTTCCACGTCTTTGTCGGTCAGTCCTGTTGTTGGTTTTGTTAGAGAGTTATGTTAGTTTACCAAGTCTGTGTTTTGAGTTCCTCCAATGAACCCTGGTCCAAGCTGCACTTGGTCGCCCTGCTCCTTTCCACACTCCATTCGTGACAAGATTTTCTTCAAAAAAAGAAATTTAAAAGAAAATTGTACCCATGTATAATGCGCACCCCAGATTTTAGGACAATAAATTAGTTAAATTTTGCGCATGATACATGGAAAAAAACGGTAAATTCCAAATGTAAATGATTTAAGATTGTTGAAAAAAAAAAACACCTTGGAAATCCAAAGACACCTCCATGACAACAGGATGCATTGCAAACACTTTATTACACAAATAACATTGTTACTAAAATAGTACCTTTGCAGCAAAACCAGTGTTACAATAAATATCAGTTCACATGTGACTGCAACATCCTATATCCATGGCATGCTTTTAATACATTAATCATTCAAATGAAGCAAACAGACATGTATTTGGTGGACGGAAATGTATCTACCAAGTAGAACACACAGGGAAAACGTTTTCGCTTGCTTGTTTAGTTTGAGCAAATTTGTTGTTTATTTTCAAACTTAAACAAATTTAGAAGTAGGTCAGTTTAATCCAAAATTATTTACTTTCATTGCATGTTTATTCTTAGCACATTGTCCGTGTTTTTACATCCAAATGAAACCAAATGCACTATTGATTACTGAGTAAGTATGGCCTTCAATTTTGGCTAGCCAAGAATTCAGCGTATACTAGGGGTGTAACGATTGATCGATACACATCGATTAATCGATATAATGCTCTACGATTTATTGGCATCGATGCTAAACGTAAACATCGATTTATATCGCCGTGTTTGACCTCGGACATTAGACGCGACTTTATTTTGAAATCCAGTTCATTGTTGCTTGCTTCCTCTTTCCGGGAGCAGTGCGCGCGGCGTTGCTGTGTCGTGAGCAGAGCAGGCACGTGAAAGGGGAGTCGACAACTAGTACGCGGCTCCTGGGCTGGTGCTATGGCTAGTGTCCAAAAAGACGAGGAAATTTGCTCCCCTTCAGGCTTCAAGTCATTCGTTTGGAAGCACTTTGGATTCCAAAGAAAAGATGTCTCAACGGACAAGACACGTGCAGTTTGTAAATCCTGCCATGCGGGAATCAAATATTCAGGGACCACAAATCTCTATATTTATAGTTAAAGAAAAAACACAACATCAAAGTTCAGTGTTAAAATAAGCACTTTGTATCCTACAATACTCTTGTAATTTCCTAAATAAAGAGTTTGCAGTACCTTGTTGATTTTGCGTATGAATTGTTATAAATCAGGATATTGTTCTATATTTCTTATTTAAAAAAAAATATATATATCGATCATAGAGCACTATATCGTGATATATCGTGAATGAATCGCAGCAGGCTTTAAGATATCGGCAAATATCGTATTGTAGTTCTTTGTATTGATATGATATTGTATTGTGACAAAACCAGCGATTTACACCCCTAGCGTATACCCCACCTCTCACCCAACGTCAGCTGGGATAGGCTTCACCTCACTCATGCCCTCAGTGATAAGTGGTATAGAAAATGGACTGATGGACTATTGAGTAAATAATTTAAATGAGTGTAACATAATCCTGGACACAGTGCTATGGATGAGGCAGTTCACCAGAGTCTGATCGACCAATTACATTCCCACAAAACAAAACATTTATGAGTAAATGTGTCATTTTTCCTCTGACTTTAAGGAAGAAAAAACAGTAAAGGAGTACAAGCTATAGCAGCAGCAATTTTTCTCTTATAGTACATTTTGTAATGGCATATGATGACAAAAGGCAAAATATGAAAAGGCACACAATTGCAATCGAAATGTGACTGACTCAAGCCGCGGATGTAAGTTGAATAGAAATATAATAATGTATGGAATTATGCACAAAGATATTTATCGTTGGAAGGATGTACCTTTACTGTTAAATCTTGCATTCAATTAAAAATATTAAATCTTCTAAATCCAAACATCTTTGTATGCAATCCAAAATCTCATGAAAAGCTTACAGGTCTAACAACACAAATTGTAGAACGTTAAGTCAAAGCTCATGAGCAATTGGGAGAAAAAAAAGGTAACTGTTATTACCAAGCATATGTTTTTTGTTGTCCTATCCTCATCTTTATGGAGCAAGCACAACAAGCAGCATAAACACTTGTGCCATCTAAACAACACTTAGTCTGGACCAGTGCTTCTCAAATAGTGGGGGCGCGGTGCTATTCCTGGGGGGGCGCGTGTGACCCTGGGGAACAGGCTTTTTTTTGGCAGTACTAGAATAAAGTGTAATTGCGCGTTTACTACAGCAGGGGGCAGTGGCGCTCTCATTGTTACTTCTGTCACGTTTGCGACAGTGCAACATTTTACGACTTACAAGACAAGTTAGGATAGTCACGGTGGGGAGGGGGGGCGCGAATAGATTTCTTCTTGCTAGGGGGGGGGCGTAACAGAAAATAATTGAGAAGCACTGGTCTGGACATATAAAACAAACAAAAAAGACAAACTACAATCTGGACATTTTGGAACTTATAATAATGAATACCCATGATATAAATGAAGTAATATGACAGAGCCATGTAGTTTTGTTTTCCCCAACTGTGATCATATTTACCATCCAGATGTTTACATGCTCATCCTGGTTGTAATGCTGCTATAAAATGTCGAATGTGTCTAATAATTCAATGTGAAAAACGCTTGGTGGACTAAAGTACAAAAATTTAATTCAATGAAACTCTAGGAAATAATTTCACTGTAATTTGTTCAAGTTGAGAATCCTAATTTACTGTAAAAACACGGACATGTTAAATTAAGATAAAATAAATTGATTTAAGTTGTAGTAAATATTTTATGTACAACTCATACTTAAACATATAAACAGTTATGATGATGAATGACATGACATACACCTGGCATTATAAGCAGAAGGTTGTGGTGCTGTCCAAACTTCCTAAGAGGAGGATGGAGGCGGTGGGGGACGAGCCATGTACTCTTCATTCTCAGACTCACTGCTCTCGCCGTTCCTTTCCTGGTCGCTGCCTTCAGTGCTGAGTTGGTCAAAGCCCTGTCGACTGTAACCCTTATGGGAGGCAAAGAAGTTTCCAAGGTTCAGGCTGCCGACTGCTTTACCTGACCGGGGGGGGGGGAGGGATACACCACAAATAATATGACATGTAGAGCATATTGATACTTAATAACACCTTATAAATTGGAGCAACAACTCTGCCTTTAAAACATATAAATCATTCCATAAAAAAAGGAAAAAAGTTGCATCATTTTAGTAATACTGAATTTCTCTTTGCACAAATGCCTCTCTCTAAGAATATTAGTCCCAATTGAGCTGCCAATATTGAAAGGTGGCTGGGTTGGTTGGTTCATCAGAAAGCATGGAATATGCCTGTATGAGCCATCTGGGCCTCTTGAATCGTTTTTGGGTTGATGTGGTTTACCTCCACGCCACTAGAGGGACTCTCTCGTATTAATTACTTGGGAAGCCTATAAAACCCGGGGTGAATTAGGACACGGGCGCGGTTGAAAGGCGTAAACAGTTTTCCATTGTGCCTAAATGCCAGAAAGGTACGAGATTGTTCTGATCACCGTTGTGTTAAGAGTTATTTACAGTGTCAAGGAAAAGGAAAATAAATCTGCAAATATCTTTTTAATCAGCAACAGAACTCTCCGCCTGCTTATTTACGTATTTTAAGTGCAAAGGCTCACGTCCTAACATTCACCCATCAGCCCCCGGAAGCGACTATACAGGGTTAGTCACTTCAATGCCCAAAATATACACAACTGATTCCTCTCAAACTGATTAGAAGGGCTGCACATCTACCAAGAAACAACACATTCAATTTTGATTTTCATTAAAAGGTGTGGACACAATCACTTGATTTCACATGTCACTATTAACATCCACTTGAAGCACGGCCCTGTAAGCCAGGTGGCTACCAGATTCAGTAGATATTGCTACAGTTACTGCGCGGCTGGAAAATGTATGAATCACATCAAACAGCTTTGTCAAGGATTTTAAGTCCAATACAAAAAAAAACAAGTGGAGAACGTGAAAAAAAAATACAGTGAATAAGCTGTGGGTTCTGCACATAACGGCATATAGGTTAAAAATGAGAGGGTGACACTGCTTCGCGGATTTTCACCTATTGCGGTTGGTCTTGGAACCAATTATCCACGATAAACGAGGGATTACTGTATATTGGATTTTACCCATATGGCCTGGGCTTTATGTTCTCCTCTCGTAATATTTTGAAATTACTTCACCGAAGTAATTTGAATATGAAGACGGAAGAGCCTAGCTGGATTACATCCAATATGGCAGTAGATGTAGCAGACAAAATGGAAGTGAGAACATTTCGCTTTGGAGCTGTTTTTCTGCAAAGGGGACAAGGTGTGTTAAGCAAAGCATTGATCCCAGTCAATGTGATGCTTTGAGCCAAAACGTCCTTCATCAATGAAAGTGTTGAAGATGAAATGTTGCTGGGTCTTCCAAGATTCCAAACACAACGCTCGGGCAATGAAGTTGGGGCAGTAAGAAGAATTTCAAAGACCTGCAATGGCCGCGGCAGTTTCTAAACTTCAACCCGAGAAAATCTGCAGAGGGAATTGCACAGCAACTGCATAAGAGATCTGCATGGAGGAATGGGCCAAAATACCAAACAGCGTGTCGATCTGGTGATTATCGAAAGTAAATTCTGTAATTGCCCAAAAGTTACTCAAAAGCATGAAATTGAACTTCTGTTAGAGACTTATTTCACTCCATAATTTACAAATAGATTCTTTTCATGTCTCTCACAGTTGAAGGGTACCTATGATGAAAATGACAGAACTCGCTCATCATTTTAAGTGGGAAAACATGAACACTAAATTGACTCACTCAATTGTATATAAATATATATACGTCAAAGGTTTTTCATAATAATATTTGATGTTCATGTTTTAATTTTTGTCTCTTTCAATGTGCCTCAGCTGGGTGGTAATGTGGCGCCCTAGTTCTCTTTATTTACAGGCCATCACAGATGAGAAATAACTTACCACTGATTTTTCCCAAAATCCCTCCAACAGCACCGGGCTCTGTTTTCACCTCATACCGGTCTGCAGATAGATCAAAGTTAAGAGTGAGTGAAAGAAGCAATCTAGCAAAGCAGGTAGTGTGCACTGCAGAAACAACATGCATGACAATCCAATCTATCTGTCATTATGGCCACTAGTTTACTTTGCTTAAAAAAAAGAAAAAAAACACACTGAACATGAAACCCCTTTAACAGAGATAACCACAGCGACATAATTCCCTTCCTGTCATACTTACTGTTTTTCCTCCAGCAGATGAAGACTCCTACAGTGATAACAAGCAGAAGAGGGATGAGCAAGAGCACCATGATGGCCACTGGTAGGAAACCATGCTCTTTCTTTGGATGTGGAACAGTCTTTTTCTTCTCATTTTCTACTGGCTTAAGATGTTGAGCCACATATGGCTTCTGTTTAACTGCTGCTGTCTTTGAGATGTTCTGCTCTGGAGTCACCTTGGTTTGGATAAATGTCTCCATTTCTACACAGAAAACAATGAAAGTAAGAAGTGTCGTTCACGAAGAAAACTAATGAGATTTTTATTTGTTCTATTTATTTTTTAAGCCACACGTCTATGATGTCTGTTTTATATTTACTTGAGTAGTCTTTTTAAGACACTGAAATTAGTTTGATGAACTGAAATGTTTAACCCAAATAAATATGCAAAAGAAAATCCAAAATCAGGAAGGGGGACAATGTTGTATGTATATATACAGAGTGGCTTGCAAGAGTTTTCAGACTTTTTTTTCTCCACATTTGGTCACATTTCAGTCACAAACAAATGTATTTTATTGGTGTCTGGGGTAGCAGGCAAAGTGTGGGATTTCTCATTTTGGCACACGAAGTAGTGCATAATTTGGAAGTGCTTGGAAAATAGGACATTAAACTATCCATTTTTGATATCACTTTTTCTGTTTAGGGTCACCAGGGAGCTAAGTCTATCCCAAATGGTTTTAGGCAAAAGGAAGATGTCAAGTGGCGCAGCAAATGGTTGGAGCGGCAACCACTGAAATTTTAAGAAATCCCAATGACCCTGATGAATGATGGGAGCTGCCTTAACTTTTTGTTTTAAGATGTTTACTGTCTAAGATAAAAAATATATACCGTTTTCTTCCGTGTATAATGCGCCCCCATGTATAATACGCACCCTAAAAATGGCATGTTGATGCTGGAAAAAAGCCTGTACCCATGTATAATACGCACCCAATTTTTTAAATTTTTTTATTTTATTTTATTTTTATTTTTTTAAGTCAAAATGATCGTCACACACGCAGGGAGGCAATGGGTCCCATTTTTATAGTCTTTGGTATGGTCTTAACTAGGCTGGATGTATTTTTTTTGTTGGCGTTGATTTCTCCGACTGCCCGTGAAGGCACCACCGCGATCCGTGCGCACATGTGAAAAAGGCGTGCGGACGTGAAAAAGGCGGCTCTGTATGGGAGAGACGTTGAAGAGGAATAAAAACACCCATGGAAACCAAAACTTGCCCCTCATCGTGACTCGGAGCCGCAACAAATGTTTCGGATTTGTGTAGGGTACATTGTGACAGCAAACGAGCAGGTGATCGAGCAAGCGTCTGATACGAGAGCATTGCGGTCGTATGGAGCGTGTTTGAAGTGAACAGCAGAGACGAAAGGAACAAGGCAAAGTGTTGTGAAATAAAATATTACCTGTAATACGCATTTTGTTATTTGCTGAATTTATTAAACTATCACATTCATCGCTCATTAGTAAATAGCTGACGTGTCTTGCGCATCCGTTCTGCGCAGCTGACCCATAGTGCGCATGCGCAGTTATACTGCCTTAAAATGACGTCCGGTCCGCGATGGAGATTAAAAAACAAACAATATTTGACAATAACACACCAAGGATTGCACCTTCGCATCAAACGATGTGTCGTCAATTATGAATTTTACTGACTAAGTGTGTTGGGCAGGATGGCTGAATGCTATGCGCGATTGAAAACAAACAAGAAGAAAGGTGATTTCAAGTTTTATTTCGAGGGAGATTTGTCATGTCTCGTCCCCAGTTTTGCTATGTGTCTAGGTTGCCATAGTTTCTGTTCGCGTCGCCCCTCCCTTCCTGTGTCACCTCAATCAATGTAACGTGTTTTGTATTTAAGTCCTGTCTGCCCCTCGCTCACCGTCGGATGATGTCACGATGTCTGTTTGGTTTCTGTTCCTGTCTTTGGTAATGTCACCCTGTCTTTTTGTTCCACGTCTTTGTCGGTCAGTCCTGTTGTTGGTTTTGTTGTACCATGATTTTCTTAAAAAAATAAAAAAATAAAAATAAAATAAAATAAAAATTTAAAATTAAAAAAAAAATTGTACCCATGTATATGCGCACCCCAGATTTTAGGACAATAAATTAGCTAAATTTCGCGCATTATACAAGGAAAAAAACGGCATATAAAAATCTGAAAAATTGTCCAATATGCCAAAAGACTTTTCCGAAAGAGTTCATTTTTATTTTGATGCCAAAGTTTTTTATTTTACTGAAAATTAATATCAGCTCCAAATAATGGTTATTGGCATCCTTGAGTACTAACAATCTGCATTGGCCCAGAATAAGAAATATTGGTCAATTTCGATTCTCTAACAAACCAGGGCTTTGCAGCAGCAGTATTTATAAGAATGTCCCAATAATGTTTTCACTTACAATATTATACAGAGAGTGCAGCCTTGAGTATAAACTGATATTGACATCAATGTGATTTATATTCAGCATGAAAATTAACCTATTTTATTACATCTTAGAAAATGCAAGAAAAAAAAACACTAAGGAGGGGAGAGGAATGATTGTTAACCTCAGATGTGGAAAACATCAAGAGGTATGATGACACTCAGAACGACATTTGCATAACAAGTATTTTCAAACTTACCTTCAAGTTCTTGAACTTCAATACCAGCCTTCTTGACAGAACGATGTGCCTCTGGGACAGCAAACAAAAGTATTGACAATGTCAATTAATATGGAATGACAAAAAAGTAGAGTTGTGATAAATGTAGTAGTACTTACTTTCAGCTGTAAATTTGAAAACAGTCATGCTGGCTGCATCCCCCACAAAGACACTACCATTTTTGGTTACAGCAATGTCATGAGGCATTTTAAACTCCTGAAAATGAATTTAAATATATCGTGAAACAAATACAATGAACTATATCAACACAGGTATACCAGATGCAAAGCAGAATGTTATTAGGTTGCATATTACTAAGTTGCTATTACCAACATTTGCTATTTGGGGACATTTTGTTTTGAGTTTGACCTTCAATTTGGTTTGCGGGTTTTAGCCCTGCAGTGTTCCTCATTGTGTTTCCCAATCAAGTATGTACGTACATTTCTGGTTACAGTCAGTGCTACCTTCAGAACTAAATGCTGCAAAAATTCGTATAAAAGCCTCCCTCTAAATTTTGTTGATAACGAAGCCAACAAGACTATCACTGGGAAGACAAGCAATGCAATCAAAATAATTTGTGTCAAACTTTCAGGGATCACCTACAGCAGGGGTGGCCAACCCGCGGCTCGCGAGCCGCATGCGGCTCTTTGGCTGGTTTCATGCGGCTCTTTTACGTTCATATCAACATCTGTTTTTATTTTTCGTGCGTATTTGCTTCGCTTGAGTTCAAGATAGTATTTTGGTCAAACGCGCATGCGCGTGAAGTGAAATCCCGCAAAGGAGGAGGGACAAACCCATTTGAAGAGTGTCAATTTCGCTCTCAAAATGGCAAGAAAAAAATGCACAGCTAAACGAATATATGACGATGAACAGAGGGCAGAGCGATTGGTTTTGCTGGCTTTTTAATGAATGGCGACTGTGACTACGGGGGCCCATTAGGTCCAGAAAAGCTGACAAGACGCTAACCCGGGGGTGGTCAACCCGGCCAAAATGGCAAGGAAAAAATGCACAGCTAAACGAATATATGACGATGAACACAGGACATTTTTAACAGAGTTAAAGTTGTTTTTTGTTGAACGCTATGGCAAGCCATTCTGCTTGATATGTCGGACGTCATTAGCGCATTTAAAAGCTTCAAATGGTCAGCGCCACTTCAGCTCACTTCATGGCAATATCGATAAGGACTTTGCAAAAGGGACTGAATTTCGCAAGCACAAGTTTGGAAACTTTGAAAAGTCAGGCAGAAAAGTAGGTACAGTTTTTCAAAAAAATTACGAAGCACTCAGAGACTGTCACACTTGCATTGTTTTAACTGGCTTGGAACATTGCACGGGCTAAAAAGCCATACAAAGAAGTGGAGTTCGTTAAAAAATGCCTCAGTGACGTTATTGAAATCTTGTCTCCTGAAGACGACAAACTAAAATGAATGGTCTGTCCCGCCACACATAGTAAGTGAAAAAACTTATTATGGTTTTGTTTGTGGAATTTGTTGAACTGTGAGTTTGTCTGTGTGAGACAATGCACACAATGTTCATTGTTGAAAATGTGGTCTTTGGTCTGTGGTTTTAGTACTGTAAGAGTCAATTTGTCATTATCATGTTGGTGCGTGACATAATAATGTCACACAATAAATTTGGCGGAGCAGAGGGGTGTGTGTGTGTGTGTGGGGGGGGGGGTGTTCATGTGTGCTCGTGTATGATGTGGCTCTTTGCCATGACAGTAAAAAATGTGGCTCTTAGTCTCTGACTGGTTGGCCACCCCTGACCTACAGTGTAATTTAATATTACGTATGCTGGAGCAGTAAAATCATAGCATATTTAATACAAATAAGTTATTTTCCCCTGGAGTTGGGACTCGAAGGCGAGCGTCTGGTGGCCGGGCCTTCGCCCATGGGGCCCGGCCGGGCACAGCCCGAAAAGGAAACGTGTTTCCCCCTTCCCAAGGGCTCACCACCTGTTGGAGGAGCCAAAGGGGTCGGGTACAAAGTGAGCTGGGCATCGGCCAAAGGCGGGGACCTTAGCGGTCTGATCCCCGGCTTCAGACACTGGCTCTTGGGACACGGAATGTCACCTCTCTGGCTGGAAATGCGTCCGAGCTGGTGTGCGAGGCAGAAAAGTTCTTGCCTCCACACACAGTTCGGGTTCCGGTACAAGCCCTCTCGAGAGGGGCTGGACTCTCTTCCACTCTGGAGTTGCAGGTGTGGGTATACGTCTTGCCCCCAAGCTGGGCGCCTGCACATTGGGGTTCATCCTGGTGAACGTGAGGGTAGCGTCTGGCAGAATCCCCTGTCAGGAAGAGCTTCAACTCCCACCTCCGGCAGAGCTTTTCCCACATCCCGGAGGAGGCGGGGAACATTGAGTCCGAGTGGACCATGTTCCGTGCCTCCATTGTTGAGGCAGCCGACCGGACCTGTGGCCGTAAGGTGGTCGTGCCTGTCGTGGCGGCAACCCCCGAACCCGCTGGTGGACACTCTCGATAAAGGATGCCATCAAGCTGAAGAAGGAGTCCTATTCGGCTGTTTTGGCCTGTGGGACTCCGGATTTCACAGACCATTCGCTTGAGTGACTAATGATAAGCCCTTCGAACAGTATTATGGCTGGAAAATCGGTGTTAATGTGGTTGTTGAAATACAATAAAAGGACGGTGACTTTATAATCTTAACTGTAATAATAAAACCAACAATTGATACATCCATACATACATTTATGTGCGTATAAAGGTTTGTTTACCCTTTTCTTTGGGGCGAAGGTATCCAGAATGTCCTTAGTTCCATAATTTATTGCAAAACCAGTTGGAGGAGGAAAGTTTTCAGACAGAGAGTTTCCATTTACTGCAAAGATTATGCCATCTTCACCTGCAGACAAGCACATTCAAAAGAAAATTAAAATTTCATACCGCAGTAGCTATCTTTGGACAAAAAAATAAGAAAGACATAAGTTCTATCAGAAAAATGCCAATCGCCCAGGGCGATAATTAGAGAAGGTTTATGTCCAACCCCCCCGTTGGCGATTAACACTTTTTGTCCGATCGCCAAGGAGCACTGAAATGGGCGATAATATGTATATTTTCTTTATGTAGTATGCAATACCTGCATCTCACTGGTATTCTTAACTCTAGAACAGTAGCTGTTTTGATCTACCTCTAACAGCGGGGTGCGTCAATTGACGCTCCACCGATGCGACACGTTACCGTCGCACATCACATGTTGCGCACGTCACGTCGTTGCGATCGTCTTGTTCGAGCGCACGCCCCGATAACGTAATTATGACGAGTCTACGTAATTGTATCATAGTTTATAGAGAAAAGGGACATTCGACGTGCTGTCAAATCAGTCATATTTAAACTTGCGCAATGACGTCGGCATGCGGTCGCGGAGTTTTTAGCAGCATGGGCAATAATTAGAGGTATCAATGTTTTTTATTTATGTCATCGCTAACACACACTGGGCGAGTATTAGAATATGGGCGATAATTGGAATAAATACGATAGTATACCATCCCTCCACTCATAGCCCCTAAATAATAACAGGGCGCATATAAGAAAATAATTAGTCCCCGACTGGCTTACCCTGTGATCATTGTTTTCCAAAATAAATGCAAAGGTTTTGTTTTGATTCAACACAAATATAATCAGTCTAAGGGTTTGGCCAATTTAGTACATTTAATAAATACATACAAAGTATCAAAATGCTTCCACGATTATCAAAAATCATTATCGATTACCGTATTTTGCGCCCTATTAGGCGCACCGGGGTATAAGGCGCACCTTCAATGAACGGCCCATTTTAAAACTTTGTCCATATATAAAGCGCACCGGACTATAAGGCGCATAAAATAGAAGCTTTACTGCAACAAACTGAGGTTGACTAGGGTTGCGGTATGCACCCACTAGCCAATAACCAACGAGCCCTCTGTAAACAATCGCGTTTCTCAAACGATCTCCTATAAAATGATTGGAACTGACTAAAGTTCTATCTAACACATTATTACTACTTACCTATGTTTCCCTTCCATATCGATCCGTAGATTGACTCGAAAAATGAACAGAGCAGCCTATTTTGACATGAAATAGCCTCGCACGTATAGCAGCTATCGTTATAGCATTAGCCATCCGCAATTTCCTATGAGTCTCAGCTCGCAATCTCCCATGAGCCTCAGCAAAGTGTAAACAATCGCGTTTCTCAAACGATCTCCTATAAAATGATCAGAACTGACTAAAGTTGGATCTAACGCATTGGTACTACTTGCCTATGTTTCCCTTCCATATCGATCCGTAGATTTACTCGAAACATAAACAGAGCCGCCTATTTTGACATGAAATAGCCTCGCGCGTATAGCAGCTATCGTTATAGCATTAGCCATCCGCAATTTCCTATGAGCCTCAGCTCGCAATCTCCCATGAGCCTCAGCAAAGTGTAAACAATTGCGTTTCTAAAACGATCTCCTATAAAATGATCAGAACTGACTAAAGTTGGATCTAACGCATTGGTACTACTTACCTATGTTTCCCTTCCATATCGATCCGTAGATTTACTCGAAACATGAACAGAGCAGCCTATTTTGACATGAAATAGCCTCGCGCGTATAGCAGCTATCGTTATAGCATTAGCCATCCGCAATTTCCTATGAGGCTCAGCTCGCAATCTCCCATGAGCCTCAGCAAAGTGTAAACAATCGCGTTTCTCAAACGATCTCCTATAAAATTATCAGAACTGACTAAAGTTCGATTTAACGCATTGGTACTACTTACCTATGTTTCCCTTCCATATCGATCCGTAGATTTACTCGAAACATTAACGGAGCAGCCTATTTTGAAATGAAATAGCCTCGCGGGTACAACAGCTATTTGGTGACGCCCCTTGACTACAGTTACCGTTGGGAAGCGATGCGACTTTGTAATTTACTAGTCGTACTAAAACGTACTAAAACATTTTGGCAGAGCACTGTGTACAACCAGTATGGATCAACAAATTCATCACTCGATCCATATATAAGGCGCACCGGACTATAAGGCGCACTGTCAACTTTTTATAAAAATTTAGGTTTTTAGGTGCGCCTTATAGGGCGGAAAATACGGTAGTTTATTAATCAATTTATTGTCAATTAGCCAATTAATTGCCACGCCGCTAATTCTTTGAATATTTTTTTTTTCCCGATACCCCTATATGGCTGTCTGACATTGCAGATTACATAAACCATGAGACCAAATTGTCAATTTTTGCTATGGACACAAAACATTTGATACATTTGATTTGCGAAGTACAACCAGTGGTGAATATGAGACAAGAGACAAACATTTTCAGTTGCAGTAGTTACTGTCGATTAAGATCTGATACACAACTTAGAAGACAGGGTTGTTATTTGAAGCTGCTCATTATTTTTATACAAGCAAAAGTACAGGAACCACACTTTGCCCAGGTGTGTCCTAATACATTATGTAAACAAATACCATTCAACTTCCACACTCACTTATGTATTTGGATATTACCGATGAAGACGAGATTTTGATAACAGAAGAGAAATTGAAAAATCAGTCAACACAACCATTTGGAATGTCCTGAAGAGTAAGGGCGTAAAACACAAATCAAAGAAAGCTCCATGTCCCGGTTTGTGAACTCACCTCCAGCCGGACTGAAAGTGATGGCATAGACACTTTCACCAAACTCTTCTTTTTTAATTTCCTTAACAAACTCTCCAGTTTGAGCTATGAAGCACTGGATGCGTCCATTCTCGCGGTCAGCCACACACAATTCATTTTTCTCAGGCAGAAATGCAAGGCTATGTGGGATCCGGAATGGCGTATGCCTTCTCCGGTCTGATGAGCCTAGATGACAGGATTCTTAATGATTATCATGACATCAATTTCCTTTATCAAAGTCCGATCCACATTCAATGTACTTTACATAAGGACCATTTAAATTGGCAAGGTTTTAGCCCTGCTTCTGATGTGACGTGCCTTGGTAAATCTTTGTAAATTAAAGAAAGAAAACTGAAACTGACATAACCACAACAAGTCGCTCGCTATTGGTTATGATTAAATAGAGTCTCAGTACGATTTCTTTCAACTTGAATCCAGAATGATCTGGGTTGATAGAACATAATTTTAGCTTGTAAAATCCTTGATTTAGCCTTTTACTAGTATTTTTTTCTATTGATACTGTGATGTTCATGTGCTTACCAGCTCCCCACTCTGAAAGGTATCTTCCATCAGCAGAAAATTTCAGTATCCTTGCATTACAGTAGCCATCAGACACAAAAATATTCCCAGTTTCATAATCTACTGCCACATCAGTGGGCTGACAAAAATGGTTATGGTCACTTTCTGGTGTGAAAGCCTCTCCCAGAGACAGCAAGATTGTATCACTACCATCACTGCTCATTTTTAAGACCTAAGTGCAAAGAGTGTAAGAGAGAGAATTTTATTGATTTCTTCTCCCAAAACATTTCAATTTTTATTATTTGCAGACAACGCTTTCAAAATAAAACAATCTGATTCTATCACTTTGTTAGAATAACAATTTACTGTTAATAATTAGCATAATAGTGTTATTCAAGGCAATATTTTACGTAAAACGCACTTATGTCCTTTTTTATTCAGCTACATAAGTACCGTATTTTTCGCACCATAAGACGCACTGGATTATAAAGCGCACCCTCATTGAATTTTTTATTTTAGAAATTACCGTTTTTTTCCATGTATAATGTATCTTGTATTTCTGAGTACTTTTGCCACCTATGTACAAAGCCATACTGTGCCAAGTCAAACGTTAGTTGGCATGTGTTCTACTTTCTGCCACTTGCATTTGGAGACACAAAAATGCATACCAAAGCAGTTGGTCTGGTGGGGAACGAAAGTCTTGCAGGCCATGCGATCTGCATCTGCTTTTTTTTTTTTTTTTAAAGTCCCAATGATCGTCACACAAGCATCTGGGTGTGGTGAAATTTGTCCTCTGCATTTGACCCATCCCCGTGTTATTTTGATCCATCCCCTGGGGGAGAGGGGAGCAGTGAGCAGCAGCGGCGCCGCGCTCGGGAATCATTTGGTGATCTAACCCCCCAATTCCAACCCTTAATGCTGAGTGCCAAGCAGGGAGGCAAATGTATAATGCGCACCCCAGATTTTAGGACAATAGATTACCGTTTTTTCCCATGTATAATGCACCCCCATGTATAATACGCACCCTAAAAATGGCATGTTGATGCTGGAAAAAAGCCTGTACCCATGTATAATACGCACCCAATTTATTTTTTTTTACTTCTAAAGTCCCAATGATCGTCACACACGCATCTGGGTGTGGTGAAATTTGTCCGTTGCATTTGACCCATCCCCGTGTGATTTTGATCCATCCCCTGGGGGAGAGGGGAGCAGTGAGCAGCAGCGGCGCCGCGCTCGGGAATCATTTGGTGATCTAACCCCCCAATTCCAACCCTTAATGCTGAGTGCCAAGCAGGGAGGCAATGGGTCCCATTTTTATAGTCTTTGGTATGGTCTTAACTAGGCTGGATGTATTTTTTTTTGTTGCTGTTGATTTCTCCGACTGCCCGTAAAGGCACCACCGCGATCAGATGAAAAAAGAGGAAAGTGACGTGCGGACATGTGAAAAAGGCGGCTCTGTATGGGAGAGAAGTTGAAGAGGAATAAAAACACCCTTAGAAACAAAAACTTGCCCCTCGTCGTGACTCGGAGCCGCAACAAATGTTTCAGATTTGTGTAGGGTACATTGTGACAGCAAACGAGCAGGTGATCGAGCTAGCGTCTGATATGAGAGCATTGCGTTCGTATGGAGCGTGTTTGAAATGAACAGCAGAGACGAAAGGAACAAGGCAAAGTGTTGTGAAATAAAATATTACCTGTAATACGCATTTTGTTATTTGCTGATTGTATTAAACTATCACATTCATTGTCAGTCAAGAAGAGAAGAGGACTATTCGCATCGAATCCATAGTGCGCATGCGCAGTGATACTGCCTCCGTATGACGTCCAGTCCGCGATGGAAATTAAAAAACAAACAATATTTGACAATAACACAGGTTTCTGTTCCTGTCTTTGGTAATGTCACCCTGTCTTTTTGTTCCACGTCTTTGTCGGTCAGTCCTGTTGTTGGTTTTGTTAGGGTTTCCACACTGCATCCCTGACTAGATTTTCTCCAAAAATTGTAGTACCATGATTTTCTTTAAAAAAAAAATAATAATAATAATATTTTCAATTTAAAAAAAAATTGTACCCATGTATAATGCGCACCCCAGATTTTAGGACAATAAATTAGTTAAATTTTGCGCATTATACACGGAAAAAAACGGTAGTTAAATTTCGCGCATTATACACGGAAAAAAACGGTACATGGGTACAATTTTTTTTTATAATTTTTTTTTTTTTTTTTAAGAAAATCATGGTACAACAAAACCAACAACAGGACTGACCGACAAAGTCGTGGAACAAAAAGACATTACCAAAGACAGGAACAGAAACCAAATAGACATCATGACAGTAACACATGCAATGATCCGACGGTGAGCGAGGGGCAGACAGGACTTAAATACAAAACACGTTACATTGATTGAGGTGACACAGGAAGGGAGGGGCGACAATTTAATTAAAAAAAAAAAAAATTGGGTGCGTATTATACATGGGTACAGGCTTTTTTCCAGCATCAACATGCCATTTTTAGGGTGCGTATTATACATGGGGGCGCATTATACACGGAAAAAAACGGTAATTTATTGTCCTAAAATCTGGGGTGCGCATTATACATGGGTACAATTTTTTTTATTTTTTTTAATTTATTTTTATTTTTAAGAAAATCATGGTACCATAAAACCAACAACAGGACTGACCGACAAAGACGTGGAACAAAAAGACAGGGTGACGTTACCAAAGACAGGAACAGAAACCAAACAGACATCATGACAGTAACACATGCAATGATCCGACGGTGAGCGAGGGGCAGACAGGACTTAAATACAAAACACGTTACATTGATTGAGGTGACACAGGAAGGGAGGGGCGACGCAAACAGAAACTATGGCAACCTAGACACATAGCAAAACTGGGGACGAGACATGACAAATCTCCCTCGAAATAAAACTTGAAATCACCTTTCTTCTTGTTTGTTGTCAATCGCGCATCGCATTCAGCCATCCTGCCCAACACACTTAGTCAGTAAAATTCATAATTGACGACACATCGTTTGATGCGATGGTGCAATCCTTGATGGTGTGTTATTGTCAAATATTGCTTGGTTTTTAATCTCCATCGCGGACCGGACATCATACCGAGGCAGTATCACTGCGCATGCGCACTATGGATCCGATGCGAATAGTCCTCTTCTCTTCTTGACTGACAATGAATGTGATAGTTTAATACAATCAGCAAATAACAAAATGCGTATTACAGGTAGGTAATATTTTATTTCACAACACTTTGCCTTGTTCCTTTCGTCTCTGCTGTTCACTTCAAACACGCTCCATACGACCGCAATGCTCTCGTATCAGACGCTTGCTCGATCACCTGCTCGTTTGCTGTCACAATGTACCCTACACAAATCCGAAACATTTGTTGCGGCGCCGAGTCACGACGAGGGGCAAGTTTTGATTTCCAAGGGTGTTTTTATTCCTCTTCAACGTCTCTCCCATACAGAGCCGCCTTTTTCACGTCCGCACGCCTTTTTCACATGTCCGCACTGATCGCGGTGGTGCCTTTAGGGCAGTGCTTCTCAATTATTTTCTGTTACGCCCCCCCCTAGCAAGAAGAAAACTATTCGTGCCCCCCCTTCCCCACCGTGACTATCCTAACTTGTCTTGTAAGTCGTAAAATGTTGCACTGTCGCAAACGTCACAGAAGTAACAATGAGAGCGCCACTGCCCCCTGCTGTGAAGATTCGCAATTACACTTTATTCTAGTACTGCCAAAAAAAAAAAGCCTGTTCCCCAGGGTCACACGCGCCCCCCCAGGAATAGCACCGCGCCCCCCACTATTTGAGAAGCACTGCTTTAGGGGCAGTCGGAGAAATCAACGCCAACAAAAAAAATTACATCCAGCCTAGTTAAGACCATACCAAAGACTATAAAAATGGGACCCATTGCCTCCCTGCGTGTGTAACGATCATTGGGACTTAAAAAAAAAAAAAAGAAATTTTTTTTTTTTAAAAAATTCATAAAAATTGGGTGCGTATTATACATGTGTACAGGCTTTTTTTCCAGCATCAACATGCTATTTTTAGGGTGTGTATTATACATGGGGGCGCATTATATACGGAAAAAACCGGTATTTCATATATAGGGCGCACCGGATTAAAAGGCGCATGAAATAGAAGCTAAACTGCAACAAACTGAGGTTGACTAGGGTTGCGGTATGCATCCACTAGCCAATAACCAATGAGCCCTTAGTAAACAATTGTGTTTCTCAAACTATCGCCTATAAAAGTGATCGGAATTGACTAAAGTTCGATCTAACACATTGGTACTGCTTACTTATGTTTCCCTTCCATATCGATACATAAATCTACTCGAAACATTAACGGAGCAGCCTATTTTGGAATGAAATAGCCTCGTGCGTATAGCAGCTATCATTATAGCATTAGCCACCCGCAAACTCCCATGCGGCTCAGCTCGCAGACTCCCATGAGCCTCAGCAAAGTGTCGTGGCAGCCCCCTCTAAACAATCGCGTTTCTCAAACTATCTCCTATGAAATGATCGGAACTGACTAAAGTTCGATCTAACACATTGGTACTGCTTACTTATGTTTCCCTCCCATATTGATCCGTAAATTTACTCGAAACATTAATGGAGCAGCTTATTTTGAAATGAAATAGCCTTGTGCGTATAGCAGCTATCATTATAGCATTAGCCACCCGCAAACTCCCATGAGCCTCAGCTCGCACACTCCCATGAGCCTCAGCAAAGTGTTGTAGCAGCCCCTTGTAAACAATCACGTTTCTCAAACTCTCTCCCATAAAAGTGATCGGAAACGACTAAAGACTGATTTAACACAATGGTGCTGCTTATTTATGATTCTGTTGGATATTGATCCGTAAAAGTACTCGAAAACATTAACGAAACAGCCTATTTTGAAATGAAATAGCCTCACAGGTACAACAGCTATTCAGTGATGCCCCCTGACCACGGTTGCCGTAATGCTGGGGAGCGATGCGACCTTGTAATTTACTAGTCGTACTAAAACGTACTGAAACATTTTGACAGAGCGCTGTGTACAACCAGTATGGATCAACAAATTCATCAATTGATCCATATATAAGGCGCTCTGCATTATAAGGCGCACTGTGCGTTTATGAGTAAATTTTAAATTTTTAAGTGTGCGTAATAGTGCGGAAAATACGGTAGCTGATATGTACATATAGTTTATACAGTTTTCATAGAAAAGGACAAAAGTTAAAGTACATCATATGTAAAACTAACACAAGAAAGTTAATAAAAAGTTTAAGCAAAAGGTCGAATTGCTTTTACCTGATGAAGAGCCACATCAGTTACCCAGTAGTTATTGTCCTTGTCCGTCGTTATTCCATGAGGTAAGTAAAATCTGTAAAATTGCAAAAAACAATTAACCTTTACAAAAAGATAAAATAATCCAAATAATCCAAATAAGTATACATTTATATATAGGTTATGACAGCTAAAATATATATATTGTTCAAAATTGTTCACACAAATATACATACAATTTTCACGTTCTTCAGATCCTACATACATTAATTTGTGATTATCACCTGATTTTTGGATCTACTATCATATTTGTGATTTTCACACGTTTTTTTCGGATGCATGATACAAATATGTGATTTTCAGTTTTTTTTTTTTTTTTGTCTGCGTTTATCATTTGTAAATATTCATGCGTTTGTGAATCAACAAACACGTGTATTCATTTTTGACGCAAACATCATGCCGTCTTCAAGAGATCCACACAGAGACACAATTCTCAGATATTCACATGTTAAAAGCCAATCTCTCTTCCATCCACGGGGAGACAGAGTCACTGTCTGCATGAACGGGAGCAGGGCGTTTCCCGTTTAGAAATTGGCCATTGAAAAACAGATAAGCCTTTATATGATCTATCATTTGTTTATTTAACACAAGTCTGGAATAATAATAGAGGGGAACCAGCAATTTTACTCTCGTGTGTCAAGTGTAAAATATTCGTTTGACTGCGTTGTGTGTCTCCTTCTCAGTCTGAGAATAATCTGGGACAGCCTCTCGCATTCACTTGACATGATAGGAAGAATCTTACTAAATACTGTTTTAAGTCTCAGTATGACTTACATATTTCTTCCAGAAGCCTTGAGGATGTTTCCATTCTCTCTGTTAACAACCAAAATAGTGGACTGTTGAATAGGGCCAAGGAACCTCTGCTGATATATAGCTTGGCTGTCAAAAGAACTAAAAATAAGATGGACAAAAAAAAAAAAATCAGTTTCATAGATTCTTCACAAGACAGTATTAGTATTTGCTTCCAAAGGTTCTTGTCAGTGATCATTCAGTCTCAAATGTTCATCTGTACAAGGGAATTTTGAACATGTTCAAAGATTTCCCGGAACATAACCCCCCCCCCCACTAAACTGTTGGTGCACATTTTTGATGAACCCTGTATGTGTATATACCCTGTATAATATTAGTGGTGTCAGTTAATCGAGTTATTAACGTGTTTAATCCAACCCATTTTTAATGTCATTAGTTTATTTAACCATGCAATTAAGGCTTATTTTGGCCTAAGAAAACTTATACTCTTTTCACGTACTGTTGCTGCAAAAAAACTAACACCTCACCAGATCTTGCGATACCATAAATAAACATCAAGTATACACCACAGTGGTGAAACTAGTCTTGGCTTGTGCAGACATTTCATCCGTTTTTAGAAATAAAAGCATCATGGCGAATGGTCTGTTGATTCTTTGAGAAATCAAAAACAGGGTTAGTAGGTAATAGTTCAAAACAAACTTTAAAAATGGTTTCTTGCACTATGAGTCTTTGTTTACATTTCGTCTGCATGATATATTTTTTTTATATTGCCCAAATCGTCAAGTCTTAGAATGGACCATTGAGGGGCTGTTTGTGTGACTTTTTATAAATTGAATCCAATCGGTAAAAAATGTGTCCGCTTAAAAAAATCGATCCTCTTTTTCCTCTTAAAGGTATCAAAATTTGCTCGAAAAAATGGATCAGAAAAAAGATTTTTTATGAGAAATAAAACTTAATCACATCAATCACAAACATTTTATCAATTGCGATATTTTAATCGCTTGACAGTAGGGGTGTAAATCGCGAGTTTTGTCACGATACGATATCATATCGATACAAAGAACTACGATACGATATTTGCCAATATCTTAAAGCCTGCTGCGATTCATTCACAATATATCGCGATATAGTGCTCTACGATCGATTTTTTTTTTTTTTTAATAAAAAATATAGAACAATATCCTAATTTATAACAATTCATACGCAAAATCAACAAGGTACTGCAAACTCTTTATTTAGGAAATTACAAGAGTATTGTAGGATACAAAGTGTTTATTTTAACACTGAACTTTGATGTCGTGTTTTTTCTTTAAATGTGCGGCGAGATTTGTGGTCCCTGAATATTTGATCACCGCATGGCAGGATTTACAAACTGCACGTGTCTTGTCCGTTGAGCCATCTTTTCTTTGGAATCCAAAGTGCTTCCAAACGAATGACTTGAAGCCTAAAGGGGAGCAAATTTCCTCGTCTTTTTGGACACTAGCCATAGCACCAGCCCAGGAGCCGCGTACTAGTTGTTGACTCCCCTTTCACGTGCCTGCTCTGCTCACAACACAACAATGCCGCACGCACTGCTCCCGGAAAAAGGAAGCAAGCAACAATGAACTGGATTTCAAAATAAAGTCGCGTCTAATGTCCAAGGTCAAACACGGCGATATAAATCGATGTTTACGTTTAGCATCGATGCCAATAAATCGTAGAGCATTATATCGATTAATCGATGTGTATCGATGAATCGTTACACCCCTACTTGACAGCACTAATATATTGCTTGTTTGATTAAAAAAAAAAAACTTACTCTGGTCCCCAATGGTGATCACCTCTGTGGAAAATGACCAGATTGGAATCTGAGTCAATGGCAAGTCCTGACACCTGACCCAGCTGAAGAGAATTCTGTGGCCATAGTGGGTCTTGCTCCAGATGGACATCTAAACAAATAGTTACAATTTGTAGATAGAATAAAATTACAGACATGAGGGACATTATTATTTTCAAGCTTGATAATAATAGTAGTACTAAATGTTTTCCCTATACTGGGTTTTCTCAAGCTACCTGTTTTTTGGTTAATTAAAGACTTTAAATAGCCCATAGATGTACTGAGTGTGAATGGTTGATTGTCTTATGTCCTTTTCAATGGAATGGACTGATAAGTCTCAGGTTACCCATCATTCTACTAAGGTCAAGCAGAATAAAAAAAACAGCCTACTGTATTTTGTGAACTATAAATCACAGTGTTTTTTATAGTTTGGCCGGGAGTGCGAGTTATACTCAGGAGCAATTTATGTGTGAAATTATTAACACATTACTGTACAGTCAAACCTCGGTTTTCGAACGTCCCGGTTCTCAAACAAATCGGAATTCGAACGAAAAATTAAAATTTTTTTTGCTTCGGTTGTTCGGAGGTGACCTGAAAGGACCCGAGAAAACCCGACCGCGCGAACCGGATGCTGACTGACTCCGTTCGTTATTGTATTTTCGTTACTTTGAGGATTGTATTAACCCCTAATCATGCCTCCAAAGAAAGCTAGTGGGAGCAGTAAAGCCATCCTAAAACACATAAACACTCTTAAAGCAATGCGACAGTGAGCGCCCGGCGCGCTGTGGTTGCGCGATCAGACCAAATTACGCTCCCTGCGCACTGAGGTCCACTTAAATTTTGGAAAGTACATCAGGACTTTAAAAATATTTTCTAAATTTCAGCTCTGTCACAATAATGCAACCAGCGCGGTGCAGTTGCGCGGTCGGCGGTGCGCTACGGTTACGCGTTTGGCGGTGCGCTACAGTTGCGCAATCGGACAAAAATGCGCAAATAAAAAAAATGCTTAAAAAAGACGTTTTGTTTGGTCTTGGAACAGATTAAAATGTTTTCAATTATTTGTAATGGGAAGAATTGATTCACAATTCGACCGATTCAGTTCTCGAACCGCCTTCTGGAACGGATTGTGGTTGAAAACCGAGGTTTGACTGTACATCATTTCACATGTTATTTTCACACTTAACCACATGAGGGAGCTCTAGGTCTGTGGAATAACTGGAACTGCAACTGACGATGAATCTGACGTACGCCACATAGAAGAGGAAGTGCTGCATCTTCTACTTCCGGGGTTTGCGGAGTTGTTTATAAATTGGATTTAATGATTTTATTATGTTATAGTTATTTGATATATAGTTTATATATAGTTATATAGGCCTGTGGAATAATTGGAACTGCAACTGACAATGAGTCTGACGTCAGCACCACATCTACTTCCGGAGTCAGAAGAGTTGTTCATAAGTGACACAGATGACAAAGATTTCGATGGATTTAATGATTTGGAGTGACGTGGATGGTTCGATAAACTTATTTAGTATGTTCTAGTTATTTGATATATAGTTTAGATATAGTGTAGGCCTGTGGAATAATTGGAACTGCAACTGACGATGAGTCTGACGTCAACACCGCATCTACTTCCGGAGTCAGCAGAGTTGTTTATAAGTGACACAGAGGTCTTCGACGGATTTAAAGATTTGGAGTGACACGGATGGTTCGATAATCTTGTTAGCATGTTATTTATGCTATAGTTATTCAAATAACTCTTAATATGTTACGTTAGGTACGTTCTCAGTTCCTTGTTTATGTGTTTATGTAACGTTAGCATACCACTCCGTTCAGCCTGTTGTTGCCTATTCTATTTTTATTTTAAATTGCCTTTCAAGATGACATGTCTGCTCCTGGTGTTGGATTTTATCAAATACATTTCCCCCAAAAATGCAACTGCGACTTATACATGTATTTTCATTCTTTATTATGCATTTTATAACTGGTGCGACTTATATTTCGGGGCAACTTAAAGTTCGGAAAATACGGTAATACTACCACTACTACTACTACTACTACTAATAATAATAATAATTCAAATAAACCCATTACAGAAAAAGTATGTTTAAAATCAAACCACAAAAGCGGAAAATTAACATGCAGTATCATAACATTCTCTTTATGATCCAGGCAGAGGAAAGATGAAAAAGGAAGAAAACAGGAGTGGAAACAAGAAAGATAATGAACATCACGTATAGAAGAGACAAGAACTTTGATGTATAGCACAGTCTCGAAGATATATTTGAATACTACAAAAGGTATGACTGATTATTTGAATTCCTACACCCATACACCCACCTTGTCTTTGAGACAGCAGTTTGCTTTTTGTCAGCTTGGGCACCTCAAGCTGATGGAATTTGTGGACTCTGTCCCTCATCAAAACAGGTTGCCTGTTGGTTTGGAGAGCTAGTGGAGGACCAGGAGAGCCCAAGTTTTTCTTTTGTATTAAGCTATGAATCTGAGACACCAGCTCTGGCTGGACCCTCTGTATCTTACTGGGGTTGTACTTTTGAATGTGTACTACATCCTTGTTTTGGCCTAGCAACTTGGACATTAGAGAATAGAGGTCACCTGCACAAACGGCAAAGGAAAGGAAGGAAATATAAAAAGATAAGAACAGAGGAAGCTTTGACACAGAGGCTTGTTTAGCTTTGCACAGAGGCAGAGGTGTTAGTCAGCTGTTTAAAAAAAAATATATTTTCAATTAATTGAAATGAGAAAATACTGCATAAAACAAATGTGAACTCATTAATTCAATTATTGCAATCAACAGAATTCAGAATCAACCTTCTGACTGCATAACAAGTGCAATGCTGCAGCAAGTTAAAGTCCTTTATCACAGGCAGACATTTCCTATTGTAGGTCATGAGGAGATTTATCACATCCTATTTACTGATAGAAAACCAGAGTAGATTCATGGGGCATTTTACGCAAAAGTTTTTAAACAAAAATAGAACAAACTTGACAAAACAGTGTCTCAAATTGGACCCACCCCTAAACTTAGACACATTATTGTTGCCGTATGAACAGTAGTAAAAAAAGAATAAAAAAAGTTAATTAATATGCCACTACTGGCAATACAACTCCAGAGTGAAAGGTGGAAATTTAAGTGGCAATACATGTCCAGAGTGGAAAGTGGAAATTTAAGTCCAGTGTGGACATACTACTCCACTAACAATCCTCAAAACAAAGATGGAGATATTTCTTTTTTTTCTAGAGTGTTTTCTTTTTTGCAGTCTATGTAAAAGTTTACCATTTTAAGAACATTTTGTGATCTGTATGAGAAATTTCATGAAAACACAAGGCGACATTCTCATGTAAATGTGGCCCAGGAAAACTGGCAAAAAAGGACAAAGATGAATGGAAAAGATACTGTCACTCCAAATTAGAGAAACATTACAAAGCAAGTCATATTCGTGAAAAGAGCAAACTCGTTTTTAATACAAAGAATGTGTGATGAAAATGTATGGTCACAAATTGTATCCGGGAGAACCTGTTGGATAATAAAATAATTATAATTATAAAAAATAATTATGTACAGCTTTTCAACCGTCCGAGTTTGGTAGAGTAATTGTTTTATGGAAAATAGCCATAATGTCCAACATTGTTGCGTAACCTTTAAGACAGAAATTGCACAATTCTAAAAGGATGAGTGACTCCCGTGTCATGTTTATTGACACAGATTTAGTAGAATGTGGGATTTCATACATTTTATTACGTCCCGTATTTTCCGCACTGTTAGGCGCACTTAAAAACTTAAAATTTACTCAGAAACCCACAGTCCGCCTTATAATGCAGAGCACCTTATATATGGATCAATTGATGAATTTGTTGATCCATACTGGTTGTACACAGCGCTCTGCCAAAATGTTTCAGTACGTTTTAGTACGACTAGTAAATTAGTAATAAGTTGGATCTCTAGCTAGGCTGCCCACAGACATTTACAGAGTTGTCCCGAAGGGCACTATGACAATGTGTTTTAGTCATTGTTTCGCTGAGAATATTCACCATTGTCCCAGTCTGAGTCAGATCTGAGTCTGATCTCAAACTCCACGGGATCTAACATACAGCCCCTGATTTGTGGATTGCTGCCCTTCTTAATGTTCTCCCCTTTCCACAAATAAACACTGGAGCTCTGACATTGTGACAATGTTCTGTGTTCAACAATCCAACAAAGGCGATTCCTCCCCCATTGGCTTATTTCACAATGGCGACCAGTATTACAAAGAGTTCTAATGGTTCATAATGACTTTCCTTAATGGATATGGAGACTACTGTGCTCACTGGAACAAAAAAAAATCATCATCACTGAGGTGTCATTATATGGTATTGGGTGTACAATTTAGATTTTTTAATCTATTTGGATGGAATTAGTCTTAATTTAAAATGTGAAAAAAGTGAAGCACTGTGAACACTTTCCAGTTACACTGGAATCACATTTTACTACATGCAGTATTGACATATAAAATTGCAAAGACTAGGAATGTACCTGTTGAATGTTCCATATGCATTATGGAGTTCATAGTGTCGGGACTAACAGCAATGGGAATATTGGCTTCAGGTGGAATGTGCTGAAACAATTTGGCAGAACTTTGCTTCATGCAGTTCATATATGGGATGGCGTGTTTGCTGTCCATGTAGTACATAATATAGAAATTGCACATTTCGTCATCAGAGGAACCCCTGTGGTAGAAATTAGAAAGAAAGAATAAAATCAAATGTAAATATAGTTAGGCATGTTAGTGTGTTATATGAAGAAAAATGTATTGCTGGATTACAAAAGGGAAATGATTGTTATGCAAAATCTGGTGAAAGCATCTCTTCATGTCTTCTGATTAATTATTGTATGTACATTTCCCATTCACATTTAAAAAAATGCATGGATGTAAATAAATCAGCCGATGACAATGTGCAGAATATTAGGATTTCTCTTTTATCCAAAATGCTATCATACTATACTAACTATATTTGAAGGTCACAGTAAGTGAAATCTTTCCCAGGTAAATTGTTTTATATCTTGTCTTCCCCATTGTATCGTACAATCACTGGAATGGAATGCAGAGCACAACTTACCCAATGTACGTTTCTTTGCTTCTGCCTTCACCAGTGAACATACATCTGGCTGCGAGCGTATCTCCATACTGCACATCCACATCATGGTTTGTAGGATAGAAAGCCTAGAGAGGGTTTTACAGTAGATCATGTGAGTGGTAAGTTATTTTCTTTGTCACGAGAATGATGCACTCAGTGGTGCAGCCATGTGTCAAACTGATTAACTATGTATTTGAGTTGGGGCTTTTATCACCTGCCAACAGATTAAACTGACTTTCTGAACAATTTATCTGAATTAATATATTTTTGAATTCCTGCCAAAACCATTACAGCGGGACAGGGTGGTTCATTGTTGTATGTTTTTGTGTGTGCGTGTGTGCATGTGCCTTGCCTATCAAACGTATTACCTACCCCTTAACCATTTGAACCCTAACCCTAACCCAGGGGTGGGCAAACTTTTTGACTCGCGGGCCGAACTGGGTTCTAAATTTGGACCGGAGGGCCAAACCAGGAGCAGATGGACGTAGTGTTTGTGTGAAGTAATATAAGCGACCTGTAAAGGTCATTGCATAAAAGATTTTGGCCTTTAGTAGGTAATAAAGCGTGGATATTCCAAACAAGTTTTTTGAAAACAAATGCATTTATTAACAGCATTAAAAAAAAAAAAGAAATTCACTAAAAAACTGCTATCGGTGATTCTCATAAAATACGACACTGTTATTATGAATAACAGTCTCCATCACTTCAGTGCCTGCAGGTCAGATTAATGAAAGATGTTTAGCTTATGAGATCACATCAAACGGCAAACATTCTGACCAAATATATCATCTTGAAGAATCGGTGAAAGCATACATCCAAATAAAGTACCGTTTTTTTCCGTGTATAGTGCGCCCCCATGTATAGTACGCACCCCTAACAATGGCATGCTGATGCTGGAAAAAAGCTTGTACCCATGTATAATACGCACCCAATTTTTATGAATTTTTTATATATTTTTTTTTAATTTTTTTTTTTTTTTTTTTTTTTTTAAGTCCCAAAGATCGTCACACACGCAGGGAGGCAATGGGTCCCATTTTTAAAGTCTTTGGTATGGTCTTAACTAGGCTGGATGTCATTTTTTTTGTTGGCGTTGATTTCTCCGACTGCCCCTAAACGCACCACCGCGCTCCGTGCGCACACGGCGGCTCTGTATGGGAGAGACGTTGAAGAGGCATAAAAACACCCTTGGAAACCAAAACTTGCCCCTCGTCGTGACTCGGAGCCGCAACAAATGTTTCGGATTTGTGTAGGGTACATTGTGGCAGACGGCAAACTAGCAGGTGATCGAGCGAGCGTCTGATACAAGAGCATTGCGGTCGTATGGAGCGTGTTTGAAATGAACAGCAGAGACGAAAGGAACAAGGCAAAGTGTTGTGAAATAAAATATTACCTGTAATACGCATTTTGTTATTTGCTGATTGAAACTGCTAATTAAACTGTGAATTGAAACTAATAGGTGGAGAACTGAACTCTCGCTCTTTATATAGCTGACGTGTCTTGCGCAACCGTTCTGCGCATCTGTAATGGCGGCCTCCGTATGACGTCCGGTCCGCGATGGAGATTAAAAAACAAACAATATTTGACAATAACACACCATCGAGGATTGCACCATCGCATCAAACGATGTGTCGTCAATTATGAATTTTACTAAGTGTGTTGGGCAGGATGGCTGAATGCGATGCGCGATTGACAACAAACAAGAAGAAAGGTGAGTTTTATTTCGGGGGAGATTTGTCATGTCTCGTCCCCAGTTTTGCTATGTGTCTAGGTTGCCATAGTTTCTGTTCGTGTCACCCCGCTCTTCCTGTGTCACCTCAATCGATGTAACGTGTTTTGTATTTAAGTCCTGTCTGCCCCTCGCTCACCGTTGGATCATTGCATGTGTTACTGTCATTCTGTTCCTGTCTTTGGTAATGTCACCCTGTCTTTTTGTTCCACGACTTTGTCGGTCAGTCCTGTTGTTGGTTTTGTTGTACCATGACTTTCTTTAAAAAAAAAATTAAAAAAAAAAAATAAAAAAAAAAAATTTAAAATTTTTTTTTTTGTACCCATGTATAATACGCACCCCAGATTTTAGGACAATAAATTAGTAAAATATTGCGCACTATACATGGAAAAAAACGGTAATCAAAGCGGCATAACGGTGAGGGGTATCTGAAAATCAGAGCAGTATTAACTCACAAACACCTGGTAACAGAGGTGAGGAAACGGGAAACACTTCCTTAAAGTAAGCCTTAAGAACTTTACAGGTTAAGATTAGTCGCAAACAGGTGGTGCATCAATGTTCTTGAGCATCCAGCATTGTTTGAAAATGAAAATGTTCGCTAGTTTCAATCCCTGCTATTTGTACGAATTATATTCAAAATGCATTTTTTTACAACAAACTTGAGAGCCTCCCCTTCATTTTCAGTGGGAGCAGTGTTGTTGGTCTTCCTTTTTTGTTAGTGCATCATAGTCTGGAGTAAAATTTGTTGTGGCAATTCTTAGGAGAGATCCGAGGTGTTGGTCCGTTTACCTCGATCTGTGAGGGGTTGATGTTGATGTGGCTGAACGTCACGTCGCGTACGTTGAGCCAAATTGGCCACTCTTTTTTAAACACTCGGCACTGTGTCCACCTTGCTTTTCCTTGGGCTCATTTTAATAGAAGGATTCCAGGGGAAAGTTTGTGGGTGGCTTTAGCGTAAAACTGTATCTGAAAGCTCAGCGCGCGAATTACAAGAATGCTGTTGTCACAGCCCACGCTAAATTCGGCACTGATACAAATAGAGCGCGAGTGCGCCATGTCCGTACTACTGAGTACGTACACGCACTTGTGAGTGTGCAACGAGCTTTCTGACACGGCTTCCGATAGTGAATGCGCAGGCGAGCGGTTCCCCATCTACTGGGGAAACGCAGTCATTGCAGGCAAAATGACCCAAACAAATGCTTAATAATACAATTTATTCAGGGTTGGCGGGCCGGATTAAACGGTCCCGTGGGCCGAATGTGGACCGCGGGCCGTAGTTTGCCCATACCTGCCCTAACCCCAACACCAAGCAAAGAAATTTATGGCTTTCTTCTTGCTATTCTGTCATAAAGGCAAGATGTGTTCAGTATGCGACTATTACATTACACATAAACAGATTACCTAACCTTAGCTGTGGATCTCTGCAGTTCATTCATAGTTATTATGGGGCTCTTGGCTGCATCTCTGATCAGTGCTTTCCTTGTTTAGGCTAATAGTTTAGTGGGGCGGATGAATCTTGGTAGGTTTGCGGTGGTCTGATACAATCTCCATTTCAATATGACTCATCAAGCAGTGCTCCGGGAGATGTTTACCTCATTCAGTGCCATTGACGGTTATAGACGTCAAATATGTTAACTGGGTTGGCAGTGAATGAGTTAAATCTTGCGTATCTTTTTATATCATGATGCGGCTTTAAACTTTAAACACAAATTTACCTCGGACCTGTCTGGTGTGTTTCTTGGTCTTCCTGATGCTGTTTACTCCCCAATATTCTTTTAACAGACCCCTCAGACAATCACAGAGCAGGCGCATTTGTATACTGAGACTTGATTACACACCAATTTACTATAATAATAATAATAATAAGTTTTAGGTTAACGTTATCATTAAGGAACCACTAAATTCTTCACATAAAACTGATTGAAGCCTAAAATGTGGGGGGGAAAAAGAAGTGAACTCTGAAGTCAGTTTGAGAAAATTTCAGATTCCCTACTTTTCTTACGTTATTTGTAAAAAAAACAAACTGTTTTGTGCAAAACTGTTATATACTCTATCTACCGACCTACCTACCTACCTACCTACCTACCTACCTACGCGCGCACAAACACATACATCTATCCATCCACACACACACGCACGCACACACACACCTACACACGCACGCACGCACGCACACACATACTGTATCGAAATTAAACAGTTGGGCAAATTTGCCATTAAACATGCCAAGTTCCCTCTTGTCATTGTCACGTTGCTTTTCTGCAATGATCCTGGCTTTCCAGAAAGCTCTAATTGTGCCTCATAAGCATGTCACTTTGTCTATGTCATTTTAGACGGTCCTAATGCTGTTTCCTTTGCACAAACGATAGTTTTTATTTGTCAATGGCAGCGGAGGTACGTACAGTATTTTCTGCACTATAAGGCACACTGCACTATAAGGCGCACTGGATTACCTTCATTGAATTTTTTATTTTAGAAATTATTTCATATATAGGGCGCACCGGATTAAAAGGTGCATAAAATAGAGCTACTGGATCAAACGGAGGTTGACTAGGGTTGCGGTATGCATCCACTAGATGGTACTGTGTTAAGCGGAATAAAAGGAATGTCAACCCAGTCAACGAGGTAAATTCCTACTCCCTTTCTGTAGGAAAGTTCCCGTTTTTTTCCATGTATAATGCGCCCCCATGTATAATACGCACCCTAAAAATGGCATGTCGATGCTGGAAAAAAGCTTGTACCCATGTATAATACGCACCCAAATTTTGACTCCTACTTAAGTCCGTAAACGTAAAATTATTTCAGAAAAAAGATCATCTTTGGGAACAACCGGATGTTGTTCTGCCGGTCAGTATCACTGTGCATGCAGTAGCAAACTCGATAGTGAAGAAATATGTGAGACTCTCAACGGGATCACCAATATTTGAGTGATGTTCCAGTTATTTATCACAATTATTTATTATTATATTAATCCATCCATCCATCCATCCATTTTCTGTACCGCTTAGTCCCCACGGGGGTCGCGGGCGTGCTGGAGCCTATCCCAGCCGTCATCGGGCAGTAGGCGGGGGACACCCTGAACCGGTTGCCAGCCAATCGCAGGGCACACAGAGACAAACAACCATACGCACTCGCACCTAGGTTCAATTTGGAGTGCTCAATCGGCCTACCAAGCATGTTTTTGGGTTGTGGGAGGAAACCGGAGAAAAGCCACGCGGGCCCGGGGAGAACATGCAAACTCCACACAGGGAGGGCCGGAGGTGGAATCGAACCCGCACCCTCCTAACTGTGAGGCGGACGTGCTACCCAGTGCCGCACCGAGCCGCCTATTATAATAATAATATATATAATATATATAATAATTATTTATTTATTATTCAATTGTCATGGTGATCTTTTTGGTGATTTCTTAACTAGGCTGGATGTATTTCTTTTGTTGCCGTTGATTTCTCCGACTGCCCATAAAGACCACCGCGATCAGTTAGGTTAAAATGAAAAGAGAGCAAAGTGACGTGCGGACATTTGAAAAAGGCGGCTCTGTATGGGAGAGAAGTTGAAGAGGAATAAAAACACCCTTGGAAACCAAAACTTGCCCCTCATCGTGACTCGGTGCCGCAACAAATGTTTCGGATTTGTGTAGGGTACATTGTGACAGCAAACGAGCAGGTGATCAAGCAAGCGTCTGATACGAGAGCATTGTGTTCGTATGGAGCGTGTTTGAAGTGAACAGCAGAGAAGAAATAATCAAGGCAAAGTGTTGTGAAATAAAATATTACCTGTAATACGCATTATGCTATTTGCTGATTTAAACTGCTAATTAAACTGTGAATTGAAACTAATAGGTAGAGAAGTGAACTCTCGCTCTTAATATACAGTGCCTTGCGAAAGTATTCGGCCCCCTTGAACCTTTCAACATTTCGCGACATTTCAGGCTTCAAACATAAAGATATAAAATTTTTATTTTTTGTCAAGAATCAACAACAAGTGGGACACAATCGTAAAGTGGAACGAAATTGATAATTGATGGACAATTTAAACCTTTTTAACAAATAAAAAACTGAAAAGTGGGGCGTGCAATATTATTCGGCCCCCTTGCGCTAATACTTTGTAGCGCCACCTTTTGCTGCAATTACAGCTGCAAGTCGCTTGGGGTATGTCTCTATGAGAGACACATCGAGAGACTGGAATTCTTGGCTATTCTTCCTTGCAAAACAGCTCAAGCTCAGTGAGGTTGGATGGAGAGCGTTTGTGAACAGCAGTCTTCAGCTCTTTCCACAGATTCTCGATTGGATTCAGGTCTGGACTTTGACTTGGCCATTCTAACACCTGGATACGTCTATTTGTGAACCATTCCATTGTAGATTTGGCTTTATGTTTTGGATCATTGTCCTGTTGGAAGATAAATCTCCGTCTCAGTCTCAGGTCTTTTGCAGACTCCAACAGGTTTTCTTCCAGAATGGTCCTGTATTTGGCTCCATCCATCTTTCCATCAATTTTAGCCATCTTCCCTGTCCCTGCTGAAGAAAAGCAGGCCCAAACCATGATGCTGCCACCACCATGTTTGACAGTGGGGATGGTGTGTTCAGGGTGATGAGCTGTGTTGCTTTTACGCCAAACATATCGTTTTGCATTGTGGCCAAAAAGTTCGATTTTGGTTTCGTCTGACCAGAGCACCTTCTTCCACATGTTTGGTGTCTCCCAGGTGGCTTGTGGCAAACTTTAAACGAGACTTTTTATAGATATCTTTGAGAAATGGCTTTCTTCTTGCCACTCTTCCATAAAGGCCAGATTTGTGCAGTGCACGACTGATTGTTGTCCTATGGACAGACTCTCCCACCTCAGCT
This sequence comes from Syngnathus typhle, assembly GCF_033458585.1. Lineage (NCBI taxonomy): Eukaryota > Metazoa > Chordata > Actinopteri > Syngnathiformes > Syngnathidae > Syngnathus > Syngnathus typhle. The sequence continues at coordinate 11,364,203 of NC_083749.1, forward strand.
GTAGTTATCTGCAGTTCATCCAGAGTGATCATGGGCCTCTTAGCTGCATCTCTGATCAGTCTTCTCCTTGTTTGAGATGAAAGTTTGGAAGGAGGGCCAGGTCTTGGTAGATTTGCAGTGGTCTGATACTCCTTCCATTTCAATATAATTGCTTGCACAGTGCTCCTTGAGATGTTTAAAGCTTGGGAAATCTTTTTGTATCCAAATCCGGCTTTAAACTTCTCCACAACAGTATCTCGGACCTGCCTGGTGTGTTCCTTTGTCTTCATGGTTCTTTCTGCGCTTTAAACAGAACCCTGAGACTATCAAAGAGCAGGTGCATTTATACGGAGACTTGATTACACACAGGGGCATTCTATTTATCATCATCAGTCATTTAGGACAACATTGGATCATTCAAAGATCCTCACCGAACTTCTGGAGTGAGTTTGCTGCACTGAAAGTAAAGGGGCCGAATAATATTGCACGCCCCACTTTTCAGTTTTTTATTTGTTAAAAAAGTTTCAATTATCCAATCAATTTCGTTCCACTTCACGATTGTGTCCCACTTGTTACTTACTTTCGCAAGGCACTGTACCTGACATGTCTTGCACATCCGTTCTGCGCATACTGTCATGGCGGCCTCCGTATGATACCCGGTCTGCAATGGAGATTAAAAACCAAACAATATTTGACAATAACACACCATCAAGGATTGCACCATCGCATCAAACGATGTGTCGTCAATTATGAATTTTACTGACTGTGTTGGGCAGGATGGCTGAATGCGATGCGCGATTGACAAAAAACAGGAAGAAAGGTGATTCCAAGTTTTATTTTGAGGGAGATTTTCTTCAAAAATTGTTGTACTCATGCATAATGCGCACCCCAGATTTTAGGACAATAAATTAGTTAAATTATGCATATTATACATGGAAAAAAACTGTATACGGTTTGGCTTCTTACTTGTTCCAGCAACCCTACTCATTTTTTATGGTCATAAACTTTCTTTAATTTAAAATAAAAAAGCAAGTGCGTGCGTTGATGCATAATGCGTTGATTAGCTTTGATGACGGGCTTGTGTTATGTGCTGCGGTGGGGAGGGGGTGTGTGTTTGTAGTTCACTGTGCTTGTCTCGCGATAGGCTTACCTGTATGTCAATCAAGCGATGGGATTAAAGTGATTTGGTTTGGCTTCTTGGTCCAGCAACCCCACTCGTTTTTGCTGGTAATAAACTTTATTTAGTTTAAATGAAAGAAGCGAGTGCGTGCGGTGATGCATAATGCGCCCTCTCGAGAGGGGCTGGACTCTCTTCCACTCTGGAGTTGCCCATGGTGAGAGGCATCGAGCAGGTGTGGGTATACTTATTGCCCCCCAGCTGGGCGCCTGCACATTGGGGTTCACCCCGGTGAACGAGAAGGTAGCCTCCCTCCACCTTCAGGTGGGGGGACGGGTTCTGACTGTTGTTTGTGTCTATGCACCAAACGGCAGCTCAGAGTACCCACCCTTCTTGGAGTCCCTGGAAGAAGTACTGGAGAGCATTCCTTCGGGGACTCCATCGTTCTACTGGGTGACTTCAATGCTCACATGGGCATTGACAGTGAGACCTGGAAGGGCGTGATTGACCTGTGAGGGTCTGCTGGGAACGTCTGGCAGAATCCCCTGTCAGGAAGAGCTTCAACTCCCACCTCCGGCCGAGCTTTTCCCACGTCCCGGGGGAGGCGGGGGACATTGAGTCCGAGTGGACCATGTTCCACGCCTCCATTGTTGAGGCAGCCAACCGGAGCTGTGGCCATAAGGTCGTTGGTGCCTGTCGTGGCGGCAATCCCCGAGCCCGCTGGTGGACACCGGCGGTAAGGGATGCCGTCAAGCTGAAGGAGTCCTATTTTGGCCTGCGGGACTTCGGAGGCAGCTGACAGGTACCGGATGGCCAAGCGGAACGCGGCTTCGGCGGTTGCTGAGGCAAAAACCCGGGCGTGGGAGGAGTTTGGCGAGGCCTTGGAGAATGACTTCCGGATGGCTTCGAGGAAATTCTGGTCCACCATCCGGCGTCTCAGGAGGGAGAAGCACTGCACCGTCAACACTGTTTACAGTGGAGATGGTGTGCTGCTGACCTCGACTCAGGACGTCGTGAGTCGGTGGGGAGAACACTTCGAAGACCTCCTGTGGAAGCAGGGCCTGAAGACTCTGATGCAGACTCTCTAATCTCTGGGGTCGAAGTCACTGAGGTAGTTAAAAAACTCGTTGGTGGCAAGGCCCCGCGGGTGGATGAGATCCGCCTGGAGTTCTTAAAGGTTCAGGATGTTGTGGGGCTGTCCTGGCTGACACTATGCCTCTACAACATTGCGTGGACATCGAGGACGGTGCCTCTGGATTGGCAGACTGAGGTGGTGGTTTCCCTCTTTAAGAAGGGGGACCAGAGGGTGTGTTCCAATTACAGGGGAATCACACTCCTCAGCCTCCCTGGTAAGGTCTATTCAGGGGAGCTGGAGAGGAGGGTCCGTCGGGAGGTCGAACCTCAGATTCAGGAGGAGCAGTGTGGCTTTCGTCCTGGCCGTGGAACAGTGGACCGGCTCTACACCCTCGGCAGGATCCTCGAGGGTGCATGGGAGTTCGCCCAACCAGTCCACAAGTGTTTTGTGGACTTGGAGAAGGCGTTCGACCGTGTCCCTCGGGAGGTTCTGTGGAGGGTGGTTCGGGAGTATGTGGTGCCGAGCCAACTGATTAGGGCGGTTCAGTCCCTGCATCACCGATGCCAGAGTTTAGTCCGCATTTCCGGCAGTAAGTCGGATTTGTTTCCAGTGAGGGTTGGACTCCGCCAAGGCTGCCCTTTGTCACCGATTCTGTTCATAATTTCTAGGGACAGAATTTCTAGGCGCAGCCAAGGCGTTGAGTGTGTCCGGTTTGGGGACCTCAGCATCGCGTCTCTGCTTTTGCACGACATGGTGCTGTTTAGGGGTGTAACAATTCATCGATACACATCGATTAATCGATATAATGCTCTACGATTTATTGGGAAATTAGAAAGATGAGGAAATTTGCTCCCCTTTAGGCTTCAAGTCATTCGTTTGGAAGCACTTTGGATTCCAAAGAAAAGATGGCTCAACGGACAAGACAAGTGCAGTTTGTAAATCCTGCCATGCGGTGATCAAATATTCAGGGAGCACAAATCACATTTAAAGAAAAAACACGACATCAAAGTTCAGTGTTAAAATAAGCACTTTGTATACTACAATACTCTTGTAATTTCCTAAATAAAGAGTTTGCAGTACCTTGTTGATTTTGCGTATGAATTGTTATAAATCAGGATATTGTTCTATATTTTTTATTAAAAAAAAATATACCGATCGTAGAGCACTATATCGCGATATATCGTGAATGAATCGCAGCAGGCTTTAAGATATCGGCAAATATCATATCGTAGTTCTTTGTATTGATATATCGTATCGTGACAAAACCCGCGATTTACACCCCTAGTGCTGTTGGCTTCTTCATGCCGTGATCTCCAGCTTTCACTGGAGCGGTTCACAGCCGAGTGTGAAGCGGTCGGTATGAGGGTCAGCACCTCCAAATCCGAGTCCATGGTCCTCGGTCTGAAAAGGGTGTATGTAATGCGGACTCTGTACCGGTCTGTCATGGTGAAGAGAGATCTGAGCCAAAAGGCAAAGCTCTCGATTTACCGGTCGATCTATGCTCCTACCCTCACCTATGGTCACGAGCTATGGGTCGTGACCGAAAGAACGAGATCCAGGATACAAGCGGTCGAAATGAGTTTCCTCTGCAGGGTGTCCGGGCTCTCCCTTAGAGATAAAGTGAGAAGCTCGGTCATCCGGGAGAGACTCTGAGTAAAGCTGCTGTTCCTCCACGTTGAAAGGAGCCAGATGAGGTGGCTCTGGCATCTCATCAGGATGCCTCCTGGACGCCTCCCTGGGGAGGTGTTCCGGGCATGTCCCGGCGGTAGGAGACCCCGGGCACGACCCAGTACGCGCAGGAGAGACTATGTCTCCCAGCTGGCCTGGGAACGCCTTGGGATCCCCCGGGATGAGCTGGATGAAGTGGCTGGGGAGAGGGAAGTCTGGGAGTCCCTCCTAAAGCTGCTGCCCCCGCGACCCGATCCCGGATAAGTGGAAGAAGATGGATATATATATATATATATATAGATAGATATAGATACATACAGCCCGCACCGCAGAGCTGTGAAGGCGACGTCCGTCTGCTCAATGACCTCAACCGTTTCTTTGCTCGCTTCGACGCTCAGAACAGCACTTGCCCGCTGAAGGCCACTCCCCCTTCACACGAGCTGCCCCTGTGCCTCTCCGCCGACAGCGTGAGGAGGGCGCTTGCCGCTATCAACATCCGTAAGGCGGCGGGCCCTGACAACATCCCGGGTCGAGCGCTGAAGGACTGCGCTGGTGAGCTGACGGATGTCTTCACAGACATCTTTAACACTTCCCTGCAGCAGGCCATTGTCCCGTCATGTTTCAAAGCTGCCACCATTGTACCTGTGCCGAAGAAACCCGCTCCGTCCTGCTTCAATGACTACCGCCCCGTGGCATTTACATCCATCATCATGAAGTGCTTTGAGCGGCTTGTCATGGAGCACATCCGATCCGTTCTCCCCCCCACCATTGACCCCTTCCAGTTTGCGTACCGAGCCAAACGGTCCTCTGAGGATGCCATCTGCTCTGCCCTCCACTCGGCCCTCACCCACCTGGAGAGAAGGGACTTGTATGTGAGATTGCTGTTTGTGGACTTCAGTTCTGCCTTCAACACCATTGTGCCACAACGCCTCATCAGCAAACTTGACACGCTGGGCCTCAGTACCTACTAGGGGTGTAACGATACATCGATACACATCGATTAATCGATATAATGCTCTACGATTTATTGGCATCGATGCTAAAGGTAAACATCGATTTATATCGCCGTGTTTGACCTCGGACATTAGACGCGACTTTATTTTGAAATCCAGTTCATTGTTGCTTTCTTCCTCTTTCCGGGAGCAATGCGCCCGGCGCTGTTGTGTTGTGATCAGAGCACGCACGTGAAAGGGGAGGCGACAACTAGTACGCGGCTCCTGAGCTGGTGCTATGGCTAGTGTCCAAAGAGACGAGGAAATCACCTCCCCTTTAGGCTTCAAGTCATTCGTTTGGAAGCATTTTGGATTCAAAGAAAAGATGGCTCAACGGACAAGACACGTGCAGTTTGTAAATCCTGGCATGTGGTGATCAAATATTCAGGGAGCACAAATCTCGCCGCACATTTAAAGAGAAAACATGACATCAAAGTTCAGTGTTAAAGTAAGCAATTTGTATACTACAATACTCTTGTAATTTCCTAAATAAAGAGTTTGCAGTACCTTGTTGATTTTGCGTATGAATTGTTATAAATCAGGATATTGTTCAATATTTTTTATTTAAAAAAAAAAAAAATCGATCGTAGAGCACTATATCGCGATATATCGTGAATGAATCGCAGCAGGCTTTAAGATATCGATATTATATCGTATCGTGACAAAACCCGCGATTTACACCCCTGGTACCTACCTCTGCAACTGGCTACTGGACTTCCTCTGTCAGAGGCCACAGGTAATACGTGTTTGCGACAAAATCTCCGCCAGCATCACGCTGAGCACGGGGGCCCCCCAAGGCTGCGTGCTCAGTCCGCTGCTCTTCACCCTCATGACTGCACTGCAACCTACAGCGACAACCGTATAGTGAAGTTTACTGACGACACGACGCTGGTGGGTCTCATCACCAAGGGAGACGAGACTCAATACAGGCTGGAGGTTGACCTTCTGACCACGTGGTGCAGGGACAACAACCTCCTGCTGAACGTCGACAAGACCAAGGGTCACACCCAACACCTGCCGCTGACCATCGACGGTGCTATGGTGGAGAGAGTGAGCAGCGGAAAGTTCCTGGGGGTGCACATCAGTGAGGATCTCTCCTGGTCCACCAACACCGCATCACTGGCAAAGAAAGCCCAGCGCCGCCTGTACTTCCTGCAGAAACTCAGGCAAGCGAGCGCTCCTCCGGCCGTCATGACTACATTTTACCGCGGCACCATTGAGAGCGTCCTCTCCAGCTGTATTGCTGTTTGGGGTGGCGGCTGCACTGACTACAACTTGAAGGCCCTGCAGCGCATAGTGAACACGGCTGGTAAGATTATTGGTGCTTCGCTCCCCTCCTTGAAGGACATTTACACCTCCCATCTCACCCGCAAGGCGACCACGATTGTGAGTGATGTGAGTCACCCCGCTCACTCTTTGTTCGAGCTTCTGCCCTCTGGGAAGAGGTACAGAAGCCTGCGCTCCCGCACCACCAGACTCTCAAACAGCTTCATACTCCAGGCTGTCAGGATCCTGAACTCGCTTCCCCGTTCTGTGTAGCGTCCTGTACTTTTACTGTCTGTATGCACACCTGCTTTAATTCGTTGTGTTATCTATTTATTCATTATTTATTGTTACTCTTATTATTTATTGTTTGTGCCTTCTTGTTTTTTTATATTGCGTCGTTTACTTGTATGTCTATCGTGTAATATGTCTTGTCACCGTGGGATAGGGAAAACGTAATTTCGATCTCTTTGTGTGTCTCGGCATGTGAAGATGTTGACAATAAAGCAGACTTTGACTTTGAAAAAAAGATAACTATGATGATGATGGAATTTTTGCACTTGGGTTTACAGACTTCTTCCCAGATCTGGGTGTTTCCAAATGATAATATTGCAACGTTTATCCTTTCTTGGTGTAAACTTATTTGTGCTCATACTTGTGATCCTACGGCTGAAAATCCTTTTGAAGTGGCCGCTTTTAGGTGATAAGATGGTCTCTGAGAACTTATGATAAACAGGAGGGAATTGTTAGAAAAATGTATATATATTTTATCATGCGTTCTCTAATCAATGCTTTACCGCAATATATGCTTGCCGTTTGGCCTTGCTGTTTTTATGATGTACCACAGAAGAAAGAGGTTACTGCTGGGTCAGACAGGTCGCAGCTGACAACCCAGCAAAATGAAGACATCTACCAAGACAGTTCCTTTTTAACAAAGACCCTTTTGATCTGATCAACAACATGCCTCATTGCTATCTCGCACCCCCCAATGAACCTACAAGTGATCACTCATGTTTCCTGATTTCATCACAGACACAAAGAATTGTTGCTGATCACTCATACTCCTCATCACACTGTTCCATATCAGTATGTAACACCTTGTGATTTTTCTCCTTATGAGACAAAGCCCACGTGCTTTACCCCTCCTATTTAGGGGCCTTGTCTCATTTTGTGGGTAGGGCAAATCCAAATAAAAAGAGCAGGAGTGCATACAGATAGTTAGTGTAGTGAGATTGTTTTAAGCGATCTGTACTGCACACCTCGCGAGAAAAGAATTAATATTCTGTCTCACTTGTGGTTTGTTTGCTGTTGCTCTTCTCTAAATAGTTATTCAGTCACCGAATTAAACCTGACAGAAATCTTCAATTTCTTAGCAATTTTTAAGCTTTTATGCACGCCCGGTCCTACTCTACGGAGCTCTCTTTCACCTCCATGGATGGAAGTCGGGGGGCGGGGACGGTGGATGGGGCTCAGACATGGCTTTTACGCACGCCCGGTCCTATTCTATGGAGCTCTCTTCCACCTCCGTGGCTGGAAGTGCCACCTCCGGGGATGGAAGTCCACACCGCCACACACCTGGAAGTCGACGCCGGTGCTTGGGGCCGTGTGCTGGTGAACTATTTATCGCAACTTGTATATGTTTTTATTTTCAGAGTCAGAGTCAGCTTTATTGTCAATTCCTTCATGCCAAGACACACAAAGAAATCGAAATTACGTTTCCCCTATCCCACGGTGACGAGACACAGTACACAATAAACATACAAGTAAACAATGCAAAATAAAAACAAGAAGGCACAAACAATGAACAATAAGAGTGATGAATAAATAATAAATAAACAAATAACACAGTAAATAAGAGGAGCAAAACGGAGCAAAAGCGCACAGCAGACAGTCAGAACAAAGCGCAAAAGTACAGGACGCCACGCAGAGGGGGGAGAGAGTTCAGGACCCCAACAGCCTGGAGATCACAAACTTCGCCAGTGGCGAAGAGTGCTCGCATACCACCACAGAGTCCCGGCACCCTCCGTCACGGATGTAGACTCACATCCTACCTCCTCGCGACTTTCCCCCTCGTACAATGGCCCGGTCCGCCCGATAGCACGCTAGCCGCTCCAGATGCACAGCAGAGTCCGGAATGATGACGGTCAACCAAGTCCCAGTGAACACGAGCACACAGCAGTTACGCACTGTCCGGTTCGTAGATCTCAGCAGGCGAAAGCAAACCATGTTGATGTCCAGCGACCGAACATTCGCCAGAAGAATGGAAGGCACGGCCGGGCGAGCTGGGTTGGCCGCCAGCCTGGCCCGGACGCCCCCGCTCTCGCCCCTCTTCAGCCTCCTCGCACACCGCTTCCGACGCTTCCCAACCGGGGGAGGAATAGCAGGCGAGTCCGGCGACGCTTCAGGACGGAGCAGACCGAGCGCGTTTATTGTCCCCGCTTTAAAGTCCAGAACGCCACAAAACTCGCTTTCGCCGATGTCGAGCAGAACCAGCCCGCTGCACTTGTAGCACAACCCAGTACGACGAGACAAACACAGAAAACTGCCGGACAAACCCACATCAAACGACAAAACAAAACACCGTTCGGGACAGAGAGAGGCCCCTGCGTGTGCACGCGCCACCATTCGCGTTACAGTTCAGTACTTGTTGGCTCGTTGAACTCTTGTTTTGTTAAATAAAGAGACGTTTACCAAACCCACGTCTTTTGGATTTAATGATTTAGAGTGACACAGATGGTTTGATAATATTATTGCTTATATGGTAGTTATTTGATATATACTTTAGATATCGTTATATGGGTCTGTGGAGTATTTAGAATATTTAGACGTCAGCGGCGCGGCGCATACGCGGCATCGTTTCCATAAAGGACGATCGATGGATTTAATGAATTGGAGTGACACAGATGGTTTTATAAACGTGTTATTTATGTAATAGTTATTTGAATAACTCTGAATGTTACGTCAGGCCCGTTCTCAGCTCTTTGTTTGTGTTTATGTCACGTTAGCATACCTATCGTTTAGCTTGTTGTTGCTCGTTCAGGTCTGTTCTTGGTGTTGGATTTTGTCAAATAAATTTCCCCCAAAATGCGACTTGTACTCCGGAGCGACTTATATGTTTTTTTTCACGTTATTGTGCATTTTATGGCTCATGCGATCTATATTCCGGGGCGACTTTTAGTCTGAAAATTATGGTATTATATATACCGTTTTTTTCCGTGTATAGTGCGCAAAATTTAACTAATTTATTGTCCTAAAATCTGGGGTGCGCATTATACATGGGTACAAACATTTTTAATTATTATTATTATTATTTTTTTTTTTAAAAGAAAGTCATGGTACAACAAAACCAACAACAGGACTGACCGACAAAGTCGTGGAACAAAAAGACAGGGTGACATTACCAAAGACAGGAACAGAAACCACATCATGACAGTAACACATGCAATGATCCGACGGTGAGCGAGGGGCAGACAGGACTTAAATACAAAACACGTTACATCGATTGAGGTGACACAGGAAGAGAGGGGTGACGCGAACAGAAACTATGGCAACCTAGACACATAGCAAAACTGGGGACGAGACATGACAAATCTCCCCCAAAATAAAACTTGAAATCACCTTTCTTCTTGTTTGTTGTCAATCGCGCATCGCATTCAGCCATCCTGCCCAACACACTTAGTCAGTAAAATTCATAATTGACGACACATCGTTTGATGCGATGGTGCAATCCTTGATGGTGTGTTATTGTCAAATATTGTTTGTTTTTTAATCTCCATCGCGGACCGGACGTCATACGGAGGCCACCATTACAGATGCGCAGAACGGATGCGCAAGACACGTCAGCTATATAAAAAGCGAGAGTTGTTTTCTTCTATTAGTTTCAATTCACAGTTTAATTAGCAGTTTCAATCAGCAAATAACAAAATGCGTATTTTGTTTGAGAATAATTGTCAATTTCTGTCTATGTGAAGCCCTTTGAGACTGCTTGTGATTTAGGGCTATACAAAATAAAATAAACTTGACATGTAATATTTTATTTCACAACACTTTGCCTTGTTCCTTTCGTCTCTGCTGTTCACTTCAAACACGCTCCATACGACCGCAATGCTCTTGTATCAGACGCTTGCTCGATCACCTGCTCGTTTGCTGTCTGTCACAATGTACCCTACACAAATCCGAAACATTTGTTGCGGCGCCGAGTCACGACGAGGGGCAAGTTTTGGTTTCCAAGGGTGTTTTTATTCCTCTTCAACGTCTCTCCCATACAGAGCCGCCTTTTTCACATGCACGCACGGAGCGCGGTGGTGCGTTTACGGGCAGTCGGAGAAATCAACGCCAACAAAAAAAATTACATCCAGCCTAGTTAAGACCATACCAAAGACTATAAAAATGGGACCCATAGCCTCCCTGCGTGTGTGACAATCATTGGGACTTAAACAAAATAAAAAAATAAAATAAAAATAATAATTAAAAAAAATTCATAAAAATTGGGTGCGTATTATACATGGGTACAGGCTTTTTTCCAGCATCAGCATGCCATTTTTAGGGTGCGTATTATACATGGGGGCGCATTATACACGAAACACTGAAAATACATCAGATTTCAATGGTGACAACAAAAATGTTGGATATCTATACTGATATGGGCAGTTTAATGTCTCAGGAACAAAAAGATGCCACATCTTTTGATGGAAGTAAAGGTTTTCAACTTACAGAGGGCTCAGTATATAGCAGGGCTGTGGACTCGGTCGGATTTTTGCACCGAGTCCGAGTCCGGCTTCTTGGCCATGAGTCAGAGTCCGAGTCCGAGTCCGGCTGTCCATTTTTTCTGTTAATTCATGTGACTGCTTAGTCTTTATTCAAGGCTAATTTAGATCAAAATCTAAATAATTACAACAGTTTTGTGATGGCTATGTCTTTATTAAACATATAAACGAATACAATAAACAGATACTTTCAAGTTTTAATCATTAATTACACCATTATAGCTCAGACATTTATCTAAACACAAATGATTAGTGACGACCCCTTATTTGGAAAGCGAAAAACCCATGTCGTACGGCGTCAGCACTATGTTGTTTTCAATAAAAACATGGACTCACGTTTGCGTCAGTCAATTTTAATTTTTATAAAGGATTATTCTCATTTGATGCCATCCGCGTTCTGCCATTGAAGCGGGGTGCATTCAAAGACCAGTCGTACAGACGGAACACTCATTCACTTCACCAAAACGCAACAATATATTTACGTGAGCTCTTTGCATGAACATCGATGCAAAGAAACTCCTCTTTTTGGGTACAGGCTACAAGGAGTATATATTACAAAGGAGACTTTATACTTAATTGTGATCATCATTCATCCATCCATGCATTTTATTTTATTACTCAGGTATTTTCAAAGCAAATTAATATTGTTGCATTTATTAATTTGCTTTAACATGACAGCGCAATATAATTAAAAGCTAACACGATAGCAATGTCAAACGTGTTCATTTAAGAAAAAGCCACACACGTTTTGTGATTAAATCTTTCATAACGAGAATGATTTGAGTGAATTGATTTTACAATTTTTATCCCCCTTCCCCACCATCTGTCACTTTGCTTGGGACAAAAGGAGCCTTCAGAACTGAAATTTTGTCTCAATTATTCATTCAAATCAATTCACTCAAATCATTCTCGTTATGAAAGATTTGATCACAAAACGTTTCCGTCTGTACGACTGGTTTTTGAATGCACCCCGCTTCAATGGCAGAACGCGGATGAATTTAAAGACATCAAATGAGAATAATCCTTTATAAAAATTAAAATTGACTGACGCAAACGTGAGTTCTTCATGTTTTTATTGAAAACAACATAGTGCTGACGCCGTACGACGCCGTACGACATCGGTTTTTCGCTATAATTCGGTATAATTTGACGTAGTCCAAACGCACCCAAAATTAAGGTTTCATGGGAATATTATTGTCATAATTGTCTGGACCATATATGATATTTGTTTAATGGTAGTTATTGATAGATCTTGAAGATGTCAAGTTATAGGTGCATATAGCACGTTCATTGTAAGAGGGGAAGAGATGTTGTGTATTTTGGGCTAACTCAAATTCCGTAGTAGAAAAACCCCGGAAGTGGGATGGGCGCATTCTGTGTTGTTGTGGTACGCCCTGTGAACGCACTGTGAGTAAGGAATAAAGCAGTTATCATTCACGTCGTTGTCCGACCTATTCTTGCTATCTAAGAACCTGGAAAATAGTAAGGATATAACATATATCACGGGTCATTACGGCGAGTTTGGTGGAGTTTTTACTGCTTCTTACAACTCCTACCGCGCTGACTGTAACGTGACACTCCCTGGCTGCGTCTTGCCTCTTTTTTTTTTATTGTCGGACTCGGTGGACTCGGTCAAAATCAGCACTGAGTCCGAGTCCGGCAAAAATGACCGAGTCCGACCGAGTCCGAGTCCCTGAGTCCGAACCGAGTCCACAGCCCTGGTATATAGACACCCCAAAAATCAAAGTGAAAAAATGATGTGGCAGGCTCGTCCATCTTGTGTGGCCTCCACGTGCTTGTATGCATGCTTGACAACGTCGCGGCATGCTCCTAATGAGACGACGGATGGTGTCTTGTGGGATGTCCTCCCAGAACTGTCTAAGGGCATCAGTGAGCTCCTGTAAAGTCTGAGGAACAACCTGGCGGTGTCTGATGAACTGAAACATTATGTCCCAGAGGTGTTCTATCGGGTTTAGATCAGGTGATCGTGAGGGCCAATCAATTGTGTCAATTCCTTCATCCTCCAGATTCTGTCTGCATACTCCTGCCACATGAGGCTGGGCAGTGTCGTGGATCAGGAGGAACCCAGGACCTACTGGACCAGCGTAGGTGACCATGGGTTCAAGGATTTCATCCCGATACCTGATCAGACTGCCAATCTGTAGCCTGTAGAGGTCTGTTCGTCCCTCCATGGAAATGCCTCCCCAGACCCACCACCAAACCGGTCATGCTGAATGATGTTGCAGGCAGTATAGCGCTCTCCTTGGCTTCTCCAGACCCTTTCACGTCTATCATAGGTGCTCAGGGACTTTGAAGCGGGGACATTAAAGGCGCTCGGTCTGCTCCGTCCTGAAGCGTCGGAAGCGGTGTGCGAAGAGGCTGAAGAGGGGCGAGAGCGGGGGCGTCCGGGCCAGGCTGGCGGCCAACCCAGCTTGCCCGGCCGTGCCTTCCTTTCTTCTGGCGAACGTTCGATCGCTGGGCATCAACATGCCTGCTGAGATCTACGAACCAGACAATGCGTAACAGCTGTGCATCTGGAGCGGCTAGCGTGCTATCGGGCGGACCGGGCCATTGTACGAGGGGAAACATCGCGAAGAGGTGGAATGTGCGAATGGTGCCGGGCCTCTGTGGTGGGATGCAAGCACTGCTCGCCTCTGGCGAAGTTTGTGATCTCCAGGCTTTTGGGGTCCTGAACTCTCTCCCCCGTTGTTTACCTGTATGTTACTCGTGTACTGTGTCTCGTCACCGTGGGATGGAGGAAACGTAATTTCGATTTCTTTGTGTGTCTTGGCATGAAGGAATTGACAATAAAGCTGACTCCGACTCCGACTCCGAAACCCGCTCTCATCTGTGAAAAGCACAGGGCGGCAGGGGCGGACAATTCTGGTGTACTATGGCAAATGCCAATCGTGCTCCACGGTGCTGAGCAGTGAGCACAGGGTACACTACAGGACGTCGTGCCCTGAGGCCACCCTCGTGAAGTCTGTTTCTAACTGTTGGGACAGAGACATTCACACCAGTAGCCTGCTGGAGGCCATTCTGTAGGGCTCGGGCAGTGCTCAACTTGTTTTTCCTTGCACAAAGCAGCAGATATCGGTCCTGGTGATGGGATGAGGACCATCTACGGCCCTGTCCAGCTCTCCTAGAGTAACTGCCTGCCTCCTGGAATCTCCTCCAAGCTCTGGAGATTGTACTGGGAGACACATCAAATTTTCTTGCAACAGCACGCATGGATGTGCCATCCTGGAGGAGTTGGACAATCTGCGCAACTTCAGGAGGGTTAAGAAATCGCCTCATGCTCCCAGTCATGATAATGACTCTAGCTAAAGCCAACACTTGTGGAAAACCAGTTAAAAAAGATCAAGAGGGAGGAACTTGAAATGGCCTCAACCTGCAAAACCACCTGTTTTGGGGACCATCTCGTTGTTGCCCCTCTAGTGCTCCTGTTGTTAATTCCATCAACACCATCATCATCGGCATCACAGTCTCGAAAGACCATAGATTTCTTGTGTCTGGAGGTTAGGTGTTCTTTGCACAGCGTCTGCTATGGCTGGTGAGTCCTCTCCAGTGCGCAAGAAGCCTGGGCAAGTTTTATGGAAGCCTTGAGTTTCCCAGGCATCAGGGCTTCCCTCTCGGCCTTCCTGTTGTCATCCAAAGGAACGGTGAACCGATACATTTGGCATCAGGTTGGCTGCAGGAGTTGCCAGAACAATGCTTTTTTAAAGCATGAGTCTGCCTAACGGAGTCCGAGCCGGGTTTCCTGTCTGGGGTTTGCTCCCTTAGCCTTTTCGTTCCAGACGATACCCACAAGGCAGCGGGGGTGCTATTTCCCCCATAGCTGGGACAGTGGTTAGCGGGCGCCAGGACATCCACGCGCCGGTGGGCCTGTACGTCACGCCTAGGGGCCCACTGTTGCTCCCCCGATCGATCCCCTGCAATTTGGCCTGGAGCCGTGAGGCACCCAGTTACCATGTGTGGCCACGAGGAGGCATGCAGAAGTCTTGACGGTGGAGAGGCTATGTACCGGCTGAGGAGACTTCCGCACTCGGCTCCTCTTTTCGCCCCGGAAACAGGGGGCTAGCCGGCGGCAGTAGCTGAAAGCAGAAGGTAGCAAGCAGGAAGAAGCATGCAACATGCACTAACTACGAGCACTACTACTCCAACACCACTGCACTTCGCATCACAACGCCCTGTGTGCAAGCACACACACACTCCATTCTTCCATCAACACCAATGCAGCTGAAAATGATTAAGAACCCCCTCTGCCGCGTAAAACCAAACAATGTACACCCAATCTTCAATCACTGCATCTGTTTTTTTTTTTTTTTAATACCTGTGGTAGTTGAGGAGACTGTCTCCCAATCAGGCTCCATTTTCCATTTCGAATCCTGTAGCCACTGACCACTTTTCCTATTGGAGAAATGGGAAGTAAATAATGCTGTATGTTTGTAGTAAAGTCATGAATGATTAATTAAAATACAATAACTTTCTAATCATGTAGTGTTTTCACAATGCAATGGGCTTGTGACCTCTGGAGGTCTTTATACAGTATTATACCACAAAATAATTTGCACCACTGGGTCACAATGCATCTTTTTATTATTGTTTCATCAGCCAAACAATTAAAATTACATCTGCATCAACACTAAATTCATGACAGAATGGTCCCTTTTTGCTGGCAGTAGTCGATTCATGTTACACTTCCCAAAAAGCCTCTGACTACATGTTTGTATTCACAACAGTAATGAGAACTCAGAAACAGAGTGACAAATATTGCATCCTTCTCTATTGCCTCAAAGATAAAATGTTCGCGCATATACGTATGTGTATATTTTTAAATATTTGTGACATTACTTACCCAGACGATGTGTGTGGGTCCTAAAGGCAAACGGGTAAATTGGATACGATTTGTAGTCACAGGCGATGTCCGCATTTGTAACTAAAAAGATAAACACAAAGTAAGTAGCAACAGTCTCAGTATTTCACAAGAACACAAGAATATCTATTGTAGCTTGAAAGTAAGTTTTCGATTTGCCGATAGACATATCATGGAAAATCCATTTCTTTTTGCTTTTATATTCATTTTATTGTGCACTTGGAGTCTCTATGATTGAAGAAAAGTGTAATCTATACCTCCAGGTGTTGCAGAGATACTTTTATGATCTTTTTGGAGGCTATGCTTTACTCCGTTCAGTTTTCGCCATTTTCTATTATGTATTTTTATCTATTATGTCACATCCTTTGGGGTGGGACAATCAAACAAGGTAATGGGTGTGGCCAAACGGTTTTGCAAATCTGCCATCTTTATTACTCGGAGAGACTCTTGTAGTCCAAACAACTCAAGGATGCCGAAGTGGAGAGATCATAATGTTCCGTTGTTGGATGCACACAACTCATTGCACCATCCCCCAGCATCAGAACCTCAAACAAGTGCCTGATCATTTTTCAAGCAGTGTTCCCACATCTGTGGGCAAAGTCCTGCTTGTTCAAGGATGAGTGTCTTTTGTCTTTTTTGTTAGTATAGAGAAGGATTGACCGAAAGACTTTGTTTCATTGATGGTTCAGTTCCTTCAATCTATGGAAATGACGTACACAGTAAAGCAGTAAGCTTGAGATGACAAAAATAATAAATTGTATTTCACTTGTATAATAATATTGCATGTCTATGCACTCGTTTTCATAGCATTATAGTCAGTCTTTCTGATGATTTTAGAGCTGTGCTCAATTCTTGTGGGTGTATTTTGAGTAGTTGTATCAGATGAATTGCACCAATGGTACTGTATTATTCTTGGGGAACACAATAATGTGTTCAATGCATTTGTTAGCTTCTCGCTAAGGTTACCATTAGCTTACTAGTTAACTTGTCTGCAATGCTTGTTTACGAGACGTGTTCATAAATATTGCGACGGGATTTATTTTGTTATGTATGTACCAAGTCTTCTGCCATTGACATCTTTTAATCAATTAAAAAGTTTGAGGCGCAAGTAAACGTTATCTCAGCTAAAAAAAAAACTACAAATAGGTCAACCGGAAAGTGAAGCGCACATCTTGTGGTCTGGAGGGTGTGGGGTGTGGAGTATCTCATTTGCATTTAAAGACACTGGACCAAAACGGCTTGCTCTGAGCCGCACCTCAGAACAAGTATAAAAGAGGGACCTGTAATGCTATCAAAATGAGGAACTCAAATTAAAGGATCGCTGTTCCACTTTATATACATAGACCACAACTGAAGGAGTAAAACGGAAGAATTTAGAAACGTGATATGTAAGCTTTAAGGTCCCATTCCATCCAAGTGAATCCCACTATTTGACAGGTCAAAATGAGTCTGTGACATGGTTTAAGTTTGAAAATTATGTGGTTTGTTGATTTTTTGCAAAAAGAGTGCATCTGATTTTTAAGTAATTGTAATGTGAATTGTCATTATTCAAGTGCCTACCTACTTCATGACTGCTACAGGCCCACTCAACCTGCATCTACATCACTTGCCAACCATAGAGGTGTTGAAGAATAAATTGCTTTAAATTTATTTTGAGAGAATCCTTCAACCATTTCGGAATGATAACTGTCAGTAGAGCAAGGCTTCCTATTAGAAGTCACAAGAACCAAGACTTCCCATACCAATTCGATACCTGCTTTTTTGTGGTACCTGAATATTTAACTTTTCACTTGGCGAGCTGTCTCGATTCTTACTGGAACTGAAGGGGGCAGTATACGCGTGAGAGCAGCACGGAGCAGCAGTCAGCGGCGCTGAAGAAGAAGAAACCTTTTGGTCTTTCATAACAATGGCTTCAAAGTCAAAGTCTGCTTTATTGTCAACGTCTTCACATGCCGAGACACACAAAGAGAGCGAAATTACGTTTTCTCTATCCCACGGTGACAAGACATATTACACGATAGACATACAAGTAAACGACGCAATATAAAAAACAAGAAGGCACAAACAATAAATAATAAGAGTAATAATAAATAATAATTAAACAGATAAAGCAAAACAAATAAGAGCCAGTGTGCATACAGACAGTAAAAGTACAGGACGCTACGCAGAACGGGGAAGCGAGTTCAGGATCCTAACAGCCTGGAGTATGAAGCTGTTTGAGAGTCTGGTGGTGCGGGAGTGCAGGCTTCTGTACCTCTTCCCAGAGGGCAGAAGCTCGAACAAAGAGTGAGCGGGGTGACTCACATCCCTCACAATCGTGGTCGCCTTGCGGGTGAGATGGGAGGTGTAAATGTCCTTCAAGGAGGCGGAGCGAAGCACCAATAATCTTACCAGCCGTGTTCACTATGCGCTGCAGGGCCTTCAAGTTGTAGTCAGTGCAGCCGCCACCCCAAACAGCAATACAGCTGGAGAGGACGCTCTCAATGGTGCCGCGATAAGTTTCTTACCTGAGGTTCCGCAGGAAGTACAGGCGGCACTGGGCTTTCTTTGCCAGTGATGCGGTGTTGGTGGACCAGGAGAGATCCTCACTGATGTGCACCCCCAGGAACTTGGCGCTGCTCACTCTCTCCCCACAGCACCGTCGACGGTCAGCGGCAGGTGTTGGGTGTGACCCTTCCGGAAGTCCACAACAATCTCCTTGGTCTTGTTGACGTTCAGCAGGAGGTTGTTGTCCCTGCACCACGTGGTCAGAAGGTCAACCTCCAGCCTGTATTGAGTCTCGTCTCCCTTGGTGATGAGACCCACCAGAGTCATGTCGTCAGCAAACTTCACTATACGGTTGTCGCTGTAGGTTTCAGTGCAGTCATGCGTCAGGAGGGTGAAGAGCAGCGGACTGAGCACGCAGCCTTGGGGGAACCCCGTGCTCAGCGTGATGCTGGCGGAGATTTTGTCGCCAACACGTACTACCTGTGGCCTCTGACAGAGGAAGTCCAGTAGCCAGTTGCAGAGGTAGGTACTGAGGCCCAACGTGTCAAGTTTGCTGATGAGGCGTTGTGGCACAATGGTGTTGAAGGCAGAACTGAAGTCCACAAACAGCAATCTCACATACGAGTCCCTTCTCTCCAGGTGGGTGAGGGCCGAGTGGAGGGCAGAGCAGATGGCATCCTCAGAGGACCGTTTGGCTCGGTACGCAAACTGGAAGGGGTCAATGGTGGGGGGGAGAACGGATCGGATGTGCTCCATGACAAGCCGCTCAAAGCACTTCATGATGATGGATGTAAGTGCCACGGGGCGGTAGTCATTGAAGCAAGACGGAGCGGGTTTCTTCGGCACAGGTACAATGGTGGCAGCTTTGAAACACAACGGGACGATGGCCTGCTGCAGGGAAGTGTTAAAGATGTCTGTGAAGACATCCGTCAGCTCACCAGCGCAGTCCTTCAGCGCTCGACCCGGGATGTTGTCAGGGCCCGCCGCCTTACGGATGTTGATAGCGGCAAGCGCCCTCCTCACGCTGTCGGCGGAGAGGCACAGGGGCAGCTCGTGTGAAGGGGGAGTGGCCTTCAGCGGGCAAGTGCTGTTCTGAGCGTCGAAGCGAGCAAAGAAGCGGTTGAGGTCATTGAGCAGACGGACGTCGCCTTCACAGCTCTGCGGCGCGGGCTTGTAATCTGTGATGGTCCGAATGCCCTGCCAAAGGCCCCTGCTGTCCTTGAAGTGGGCGGTAATTTTGCACGAGGACGCCCTCTTTGCATCTTTGATGCCCCGGGACAGGTCACCCCTCGCAGTCCTCAAGCCAGCCTCATCCCCCGCTCTAAAGGCTTTGTCCCTGGCCCTCAACAGCCTGAAGACAGCACCTGTCAGCCATGGCTTCCGGTTAGCCCGAGTGACGATGGATTTTGAGAGAGTCACATCATCAATGCACTTCCTGATGTAGGAGGAAACAGAGTCAGTATACTCCTCAATGTCTGTCCGATCGTCGCAAGTGGCAGCCCTCCTAAACATGTCCCAGTCAGTAGAGCCAAAGCAGTCACGCAGTGCATCAGAGGCACCCTCAGGCCACACCTGTACCTGCTTGCGAACTGGCCTGGACGCTCTCACCATTTGTCTGTATGCGGGCAAAAGCATAACAGTGATAAGGTCAGAAAGTCCAAGATGGGGGAGGGGGGCAACTTTGAAAACTCCTTTATGCGAAGAGTAGACCAGGTCCAGGAAGCTGTCGCCACGCGTAGGAAAATTAACATGCTGGTGAAGCCTCGGAAAAACAGACTTCAGGTTAGCATGATTAAAATCCCCAGCGAAGATGGTGAAACCGTCAGGGTGCGCTGTCTGTTGTTCACTGACAGCCTGGTACAGTTCACTAAGATCCGCGATCCTGTCGCCTTCGATGTTGGAAGGCGGGATGTAAACCGCGACTAGCAGAATCGCGGTAAATTCCCTTGGCAGGTAAAAAGGACGGCACTTAATGATCACAAACTCCGCCAGTGGCGAGCAGTGCTTGCATACCACTACAGAGTCCCGGCACCATTCGTCACGGATGTAGACGCATATTCCACCTCCACGAGATTTCCCCCCTTGTACAATGGCCCGGTCCGCCCGATAGCACGCTAGCCGCTCCAGATGTACGGCAGAGTCCGGAACGTTGACAGTACACCAAGTCTCAGTGAACACGAGCACACATCAGTCCCGCACTGTCCGGTTTGTAGATCGCAGCAAGCGAATGTAATCCATTTTGTTGTCCAGCGATCGAACATTCGCCAGAAGAATGGAAGGCGTCGAAAGCGGTGTGCGAGGAGGCTGAAGAGGGGCAAACGCGGGGGCGTCCGGGCCAGGCGGCGGTGTGCGAGGAGGCTGAAGAGGGGCAAACGTTTGCCCCTCTTCAGCCTCCTCGCACAACGCTTTCGACGCTTCCCAACCGGGGGAGGAATAGTAGACGAGCCCGGCGACGCTTCAGAACGTAGCAGTCCGAGCTCCTTTAATATTCCCGCATCAAAGTCCAGAACTCGACAAAACTCGCTTTGGCCGATGTCAAGCAGAACCCGCCTGCCGTACTTGTAGCACGACTCAGTACGACGAGACGAACAAAAAAAACTGCCGGACAAACACTCATTAGACGGACAAAACACCGTTTGGGCGGGACAGAGAGAGGTCGCTGCGTATGCACGCGCCGCCATCTTGAAAAAGATGCAAGTGTGAGTGGAAGTCCAACACTAAGAGTCATGTGTGGAAATATTTTGCATTCGAGGCGGATGCAACTGGAGCAATAAGATTCGAACAAGCCAATGCGCGAAAAATGATTGAGAGGTTTGAGGCTTGAGAGGGTCCATGCCACTGCTGCTCTTTTTTAATGTATTGTTGAATATTGTTACCGTAATTTTCGGACTATAAGTCGCGCTTTTTTTTTCATAGTTTGGGTGGGGGGGCGACTTATACTCAGGAGCGACTTATATATGTTTTTTTCCACAAATTTTTACTTGATCATTAACACATCACTTACTTACAAGTATAGTTGACCACTTCACATGTTATTTTTAGTATAGTTGATCACTTCACATGCTTTGATATCTTTATCTTGAACATATTCAAAACATGAAAAATAGAGAGAAAAAATCAAATAAAGTAATTAACACTTTAAAGCGCCATATCCTCTGGACATGTCCTCTGTCACCAGGATGACAAAGGACGAGAAATTTGATCGATGGATTTAATGATTTGGAGTGACACAAATGGTTTTATAATATTGTGGTTTATGTGATAGTTACCGTTTTTTTCCGTGTATAGTGCGCAAAATTTAACTAATTTATTGTCCTAAAATCTGGGGTGCGCATTATACATGGGTACAAAAAAAAAAAAAATTAATATTTTTTTTTAATTTTTTTTTTTTTTTTTTTTTTTTAAGTCCCAATGATCGTCACACACGCAGGGAGGCAATGGGTCCCATTTTTATAGTCTTTGGTATGGTCTTAACTAGGCTGGATGTAATTTTTTTTGTTGGCATTGATTTCTCCGACTGCCCGTAAACGCACCACCGCGCTTCGTGCGCGCACGGGACAGCAAACGAGCAGGTGATCGAGCAAGCGTCTGATACGAGAGCATTGCGGTCGCATGGAGCGTGTTTGAAGTGAACAGCAGAGAAGAAAGGCAAAGTGTTGTGAAATAAAATGCACAGAACGGATGCGCAAGACACGTCAGCTATATAAAGAGCGAGAGTTGTTTTCTTCCTATTAGTTTCAATTCACAGTTTAATTAGCAGTTTCAATCAGCAAATAACAAAATGCGTATTACAGGTAATATTTTATTTCACAACACTTTGCCTTGTTCCTTTGGTCTCTGCTGTTCATCCTAAAACACAAAGGCGCTCTGCACCAAATTAAGCTCCCTGCGCAGTGCGCACTGAGGTCCACTTAAATTTTAGAAAGTACATCAGGACTTTAAAAATATCTTCTAAATTTCAGCGACGGCTCTGTCACAATAATCGACCAGCCCGGTGCAGTTGGGCGGTCGGCGGCGCGCTACGGTTGAGCGTTCTCTCGCACGCTCTCTCGCACGCTCTCTCTCGCTCTCGCACACACGCAAACCGGATATCATACGGAGGCCGCCATTACAGATGCGCAGAACGGATGAGCAAGACACGTCAGCTATATAAAGAGCGAGAGTTCAGTTCTCTACCTAAATCCGTATTACAGGTAATATTTTATTTCACAACACTTTGCCTTGTTCCTTTCTTCTCTGCTGTTCACTTCAAACACGCTCCATGCGCACGGAGCGCGGTGGTGCGTTTAGGGGCAGTCGGAGAAATCAACGCCAACAAAAAAAATTACATCCAGCCTAGTTAAGACCATACCAAAGACTATAAAAATGGGACCCATTGCCTCCCTGCGTGTGTGACGATCATTGGGACTTAAAAAAATAAATAAATAAATAAATAAAAAAAATTTAAAAAAAAATTCATAAAAATTGGGTGCGTATTATACATGGGTACAAGCTTTTTTCCAGCATCAGCATGCCATTTTTAGGGGTGCGTACTATACATGGGGGCGCACTATACACGGAAAAAAACGGTATTTAAAATATAGTTTATATATCGTTGTGTGTGTGTGTGTGCTTGCACACAGGACGTTGTGATGCGAAGTGCAGTGGTGTTGGAGTAGTAGTGCTCGTAGTTAGTGCATGTTGCATGCTTCTTCCTGCTTGCTACCTTCTGCTTTCAGCTACTGCCGCCGACTAGACCCCTGTTTCCGGGGGCGAAAAGAGGAGCCGAGTGCGGAAGTCTCCTCAGCCGGTACATAGTCTCTCCACCGTCAAGACTTCTGCATGCCTCCTCGTGGCCACACATGGTAACTGGGTGCCTCACGGCTCCAGGCCAAATTGCAGGGGATCGATCGGGGGAGCAACAGTGGGCCCCTAGGCATGACGTACAGGCCCACCGGCGTGTGGATGTCCTGGCGCCCGCTAACCACTGTCCCAGCTATGGGGAAAATAGCACCCCCCGCTGCCTTGTGGGTATCGTCTGAAACGAAAAGGCTAAGGGAGCAAACCCTGACAGGAAACCTGGCTCGGCCTCCGTTAGGCAGACTCATGCTTTAAAAAAACATAGTTCTGGCAACTCCTGCAGCCAACCTGATGCCAAATGTATCGGTTCACCGTTCCTTTGCATAACAACAGGAAGGCTGAGAGGGAAGCCCTGATGCCTGGGAAACTCAAGGCTTCCATAAAAACTTGCCCAGGCTTCTTGCGCACTGGAGAGGAAACTTCAGCTCCACTAACCAGTGGAGACACAACACGGGAGGTTAGCAGTTACCGGTGATAAGCCCTTTCTTATTGGCGTAGAGCAGGGGTCACCAACCCGGTACCCGCAACCACATCAGTCGCCCGCAGCGACTACATCAGTCGGCCATAGGCCAGTTCTAAAAATAGTTTACAGTACACTGGTGAAGAGCATGCAATGCCAGGCTTCCCACTAACATTAATGTTCAGTGTCTTCACATAGAATATCATTAATAAAAATATAAAATTAAAGGTACACTGTGTAACTTTGTTATTTCAGGTGTATTATCAAAGTGGTCGCCCTTTGCATTATTCGGTGCCCTTGAAGTAGCTCCGAACTTCAAAAAGGTTGGTGACCCCTGGCGTAGAGTATGGGTGCCAGGGGCTACCTCCGACGGTGGGAGAGATGTTCGGCCTCATTGGACAGCTACCGCCCGCTTCATGCTGGGCAGCCCCCAGCCAATAAGGTGCTTTCCCGCCACAGCCTGCCTGCTTCATTGGGTGCTTGGACCTCAGGGATCTATCCTAACAAGTGGGCTGTAAATTCACTCACCAAACAACACAAGGAAATTACAGAAGATTCCAGCACTACGCCTGGGGTGCTGGAATGTCAGGACTATGACACCCGGGCTCAACAACAACCTACAAGAAATTAGTGATGTCCGTAAAACTGCAATTATAAACAACGAACTCCTGAAGCTCAGAATTGACATCTCGACCCTCCAGGAAACACGACTCCATGGATCTGGCTCACTCAAGGAAAAGGACTATACCTTCTTTTGGCGGGGCAAGCCCCCTGAGGAAACCAGGGAACACGGAGTAGGGTTCGCTGTCAGGAACACACTCCTGGGAGCAGTGGTACGACCCACAGGCGGCTCTGAGAGAATCCTGGCTCTCTGCCTCAATACATCCATGGGATCTGTCCACCTAGTGAGTGTGTACGCTCCAACACTCAGCTCCCCCCAGGAAATAAAAGAAAGGTTTTATGATGAACTCGAAGCGACTCTTAAAATTATTCTCAGCCGTGAACAGCTCTACCTACTTGGTGACTTTAAGGCTAGAGTCGGAGCTGATCGTGACTCCTGGCCATCCTGCTTGGGACACCATGGCATCGGTAAGCTGAATTAAAATGGGCAGCGACTTCTGGAGTTCTGCACATATCACCACCTCTGCATCACCAACACATACTTTCAGACTAAACCCATTCACAAAGTCTCTTGAAGACATCCACGCTCAGGTCACTGGCACCAGTTAGACCTGATCATAACACGCACTTCTGACCTCAGAGGCATCCTTCAAACACGCAGTCTCCACAGTGCAGTCTGCGACACAGACCACTCCCTTGTGCTCTGTAGAGTCAAGCTACAGGCAAAAAACCGACACAGATCCAAATCAAAGGGAGCCCCACGCATCGACAGCAGCAAAATAACCGACCCAACCAAAGCTACAGCCTTCCTCTGTGCCTTAGAAGTCTCCCTACACGGCCCACCCCTGTCCAGCTCCGCTCAGCGGTACTGGGATGGCTTGAGGGATGCCATACACAGCACGGCCCTGTCGGTCTTTGGCAAAAAGCAGGGAAAGCCAAATGACTGGTTCAATGCCAATTTAACATCATTGGCACCAATCCTTGAAGAAAAACGCGTCACACTCACAAATTACAAGCACACTCCACACACCAAAACTCTACAGATCCTCCGATCTTCTAGGGGGAAACTCCAACAAGCCGCTAGACGTTGTGCCAATGACTATTGGCTACAGCTCTGCAGCAACATTCAAGCAGCTGCTGACACAGGCAACATCAGACTCATGTTCGATGGCATCAAAAAGGCACTTGGACCATCACCCCGCAAAATTGTCCCATTGAAATCAGCTTCGGGAGAAACCATCGCTGAACGCTCTAAGCAGCTGGACCGCTGGGTGGAACACTACTCAGAGCTCTATGCCAGGGACAACAGTGTCTCTGATGCAGCCCTCAGGCATGTAGGGCACCTACCTGTTATGGAAGAGCTCGACATGGAACCAACAACTGAGGAGCTAAGCAAAGCAATTAACAGCCTGCCCAGTGGAAAAGCTCCAGGCACCGATGGGATAACAGCCGAAGTCCTCAAGTGTGGGAAGCCTGCTCTTCTGCATAGACTGCACAAGCTTTTATGCCTGTGCTGGAAAGAAGGCTCTGTCCCACAGGACATGAGAAATGCTAACATCGTCACCTTGTACAAAAACAAGGGAGACAGGAGTGACTGTAACAACTACCGTGGCATCTCCCTACTCAGCATTACTGGTAAGCTCTTTGCTCGAGTTGTACTAAACAGACTCCAAGTCCTTGCAGAGAAGCTCTACCCAGAGTCACAGGCAGGGTTCAGAGCAGGAAGATCAACTCTGGACATGATCTTCACCCTGAGACAGCTGCAGGAGAAGTGCAGAGAACAACATAAACCTCTCTACATGGCCTTTGTTGACCTTACCAAGGCTTTTGACCTGGTGAGCAGGAGCGGCCTTTTCCAAATGGTGGAACGGATAGGTTGCCCGCCAAAACTCCTCAGCATCCTCCAGTCCTTCCACACTGACATGAAAGGTACTGTCCAGTACGATGGGTGCATTTCTGAGTCCTTTAACATCCGCTGTGGTGTCAAACAGGGATGCGTGCTGGCACCCACTCTGTTTGGGATATTTTCCTCTCTCTTTCTGCGCCAAGCCTTTGGAACATCAACTGAGGGAGTTTACTTACACACCAGGACAGACGGCAAACTATTCAACCTATCCCGACTGAGAGCAAAAACCAAGATCAGACCACTCATCATTCGGGACATGTTGTTTGCCGATGATGCAGCATTGGCAACACACACTAAGGAACACCTGCAGACTCTTCTAGACCGGTTCAGCCAAGCATGTCAGGACTTCAACCTGACCATCAGCCTAAACAAAAGCAAGACAATGGGCCAGGGGACTACTGTCCCACCCTCCGTCACCATCAACAACTACACACTGGAAGCTGTAAGGAGCTTTATCGATCTTGGGTCTACCATCACCTGCAATTTGTCACTCGATGCCGAGGTCAGCAGCCGGATTGGGAAAGCAGCCTCTACCTTTGGAAAACTGACACCCAGAGTATGGCAGAACAGCAAGCTCACCATCCACACAAAGATGCAAGTGTACAGGGCCTGTGTCGTCAGTACACTCTTGTATGGCAGCGAAGCCTGGACTCTTTATGCACATCAAGAGAGAAGGCTAAATTCTTTCCATCTGCGTTGCCTGAGACGCATACTGGGCATCACCTGGCAGGACAGGATCACAGGCAGTGCAGTCTTGGAGAGTGCACAGCTCCCCACTATGCTCTCCCTGCTGAAGCAGCGGCGTCTCCGTTGGCTGGGCCATGCCCGTCGGATGGAAGACGGTCGTATGCCAAAGGACATCTTATATGCAGAGCTAAAATCAGGCAAAAGGCAAGTAGGCCACCCACTACAAGGATGTCTGCAAACAAGACCTCAAATCCTTCAACATCGACCCAGCTACCTGGGAAGACGTCGCCCAGGATCGCCACAAATGGCAACAGGCCCTCCGAAACGAGCTGCAGACCTACGAAATCACGCTGGCTCAACATCGAGACACAAAAAGGAAGTTGAGGAAGCAGCAAGCCACCATGCCCCCATCTTCACCGGATCCGGCCCACACCTGTAACATCTGTGGCCGTGTCTGCCTCTCACGGATAGGACTCACCAGCCACAGCAGACGCTGTGCAAAGAACACCTAACCTCCAGACACAAGAAATCTATGGTCTTTCGAGACTGTGATGCCGATATCGTTGTATGGGCCTGTGGAATAATTTGAACTGCGGCGCGGCACACGGCATTGTTGACAAAGGACGATCGATGGATTTAATGAATTGGAGTGACACAGATGGTTTTATAAACGTGTTATTTATGTAATAGTTTTTTTTTTTTAAATCACTGAATTTAACGTCAGGCCCGTTCTCAGCTCCTTGTTTGCGTTTGTCACGTTAGCATACCGTATTGTTTAGCCTGTTGTTGCTCGTTGATGTCTATTCTTGGAGTTGGATTTTGTCAAATAAATTGTCCCCCAAAATGCGACTTACGTGTATACTTATATATGGTTTTTTTTTTCACATTTTTGGGCATTTTATGGCTGGTGCGACTTATACTCCGGAGCAACTTATAGTCCAAAAATTACGGTATTTATAATTTTAAAAGTAAGTGGATTCTGTTGTTTTGTATTATTTTACCATGGTACCGAATTAGTATAGAGAATTGTGGAAAATCACTGGTATTGGTGAAATTCTGGTATTGTGACAACCAGGGCTGTGGACTCGGTTCGGACTCGGGGAGTCGGACTCGGTCGGACTCGGTAATTATTGCCGGACTCGGACTCTGTGCTGATTTTGACCGAGTCCAACGAGTCCGACAATAAAAAAAAGAGGCAAGACGCAGCCAGAGAGTGTCAGGTTACAGTCAGCGCGGTAGGAGTTGGAAGAAGCAGTATAAACTCCACCAAACTCGTCGTAATGACCCGTGATATATGTTATATCCTTACTATTTTCCAGGTTCTTAGATAGCAAGAATAGGTCGGACAACGACGTGAATGATACCTGCTTTATTCCTTACTCACAGTGCGTTCACAGGGCGTACCACAACAACACAAAATGCCCATCCCACTTCCGGGGTTTTTCTACTACGGAATTTGAGTTAGCCCAAAATACACAACATCTCTTCCCCTCTTACAATGAACGTGCTATATGAATGAACAACATAGTCTTATGCACCTATAACTTGACATCTTCAAGATCTATCAATAACTACCATCAAACAATTATCATATATGGTCCAGACAATTATGACAATAATATTCCCATGAAACCTTAACTTTGGGTGAGGGTGGACTACCTCGAATTATACCGAATTATAGCGAAAAACCGATGTCGTACGGCGTCATACGCCGTCAGCACTATGTTGTTTTCAATAAAAACATGAAGAAGTCACGTTTGCGTCAGTCAATTTTAATTTTTATAAAGGATTATTCTCATTTGATGTCTTTAAATTCATCCGCGTTCTGCCGTTGAAGCGGGGTGCATTCAAAGATCAGTCGTACAGACGGAAACGTTTTGTGATCAAATCTTTCATAACGAGAATGATTTGAGTGAATTGATTTGAATGAATAATTGAGAAGAAATTTCAGTTCTGAAGGCTCCTTTTGTCCCAAGCAAAGTGACAGATGGTGGGGAGGGGGGATAAAAATTGTAAAATCAATTCACTCAAATCATTCTCGTTATGAAAGATTTGATCACAAAACGTGTGTGGCTTTTTCCTAAATGAACACGTTTGACATTGCTATCGTGTCAGCTTTTAATTATATTGCGCTGTCATGTTAAGGCAAATTAATAAATGCAACAATATTAATTTGCTTTGAAAATACCTGAGTAATAAAATAAAATGGATGGATGGATGAATGATGATCACAATTAAGTAGAAAGTCTCCTTTGTAATATATACTCCTTGTAGCCTGTACCCAAAAAGAGGAGTTTCTTTGCATCGAGGTCCATGCAAAGAGCTCACGTAATTATATTGTTGCGTTTTGGTGAAGTGAATGAGTGTTCCGTCTGTACGACTGGTCTTTGATTGCACCCCGCTTCAATGGCAGAACGCGGATGAATTTAAAGACGTCAAATGAGAATAATCCTTTATAAAAATTAAAATTGACTGACGCAAACATGAGTTCATGTTTTTATTGAAAACAACATAGTGCTGACGCCGTACGACATGGGTTTTTCGCTTTCCAAGTAAGGCGTGCGCGCTACCGCGGCAGGGGGAACAAGATCTTACGGGGGAACCAAATCAAGCACAACACCGGGAGCAGCGAGAGAACAATGTTTTGCCTCTAGATTTGGGGGGGAAACGGAGCGTAAGTTACGATCAATGCGGCCACAATGAGTTGCACTTAGGCTAATGTTTACATTATGTACCAATGTCAAGGACGATTATGTCACCCAGCTTATATCATTGATGTGTTTCGATAGTTGTGGGGTCGTCACTTATTATTAGTGTTTAGATAAATGTCTGAGCTATAATGGTGTAATTAATGATTAAAACTTGAAAGTATCTGTTTATTGTATTCGTTTATATGTTTAATAAAGACAAAGCCATCACAAAACTGTTGTAATTATTTAGATTTTGATCTAAATTAGCCTTGAATAAAGACTAAGCAGTCACATGAATTAACAGAAAAAATGGACAGCCGGACTCGGACTCATGGTCAAGAGGCCGGACTATAGCAGGGGTGGCCAACCAGTCAGAGACTAAGAGCCACATTTTTTACTGTGTCATCGCAAAAAGCCACATCATACACATGTGCACACATGAACACACCCCTCTGCTCAGCCAAATTTATTGTGTGACATTATTATGTCACGCACCAACATGATAATGACAAATTGACTCCTACAGTACTAAAACCACAGACCAAAGACCACATTTTCAACAATGAACATTGTGTGCATTGTCTCACACAGACAAACTCTCAGTTCAACAAATTCCCCAAACATAAAAACATAATAAGTTTTTTCACTTACTATGTGTGGCGGGACAGACCATTCGTTTTAGTTTGTCGTTTTCAGGAGACAAGCTTTCAATAACGTCACTGAGGCATATTTTAACGAACTCCACTTCATTGTATGGCTTTTTAGCCCGTGCAATGTTCCAAGCCAGTTGAAACAATGCAAGTGTGACAATCTCTGAGTGCTTCGTAATTTTTTTGAAAAACTGTACCTATTTTTCTGCCTGACTTTTCAAAGTCTCCAAACTTGTGCTTGCGAAATTCAGTCCCTTTTGCAAAGTCCTTATCGATATTGCCATGAAGTGAGCTGAAGTGGCGCTGACCATTTGAAGCTTTTAAATGCGCCAATGACGTCCGACATATCAGGCAGAATGGCTTGCCATAGCGTTCAACAAAAAACAACTTTAACTCTGTTAAAAACGTACTGTGTTCATCGTCATATATTCGTTTAGCTGTGCATTTTTTCCTTTCCATTTTGGCAAGCGTCTTGTCAGCTTTTCTGGACCTAATGGGCCCCCGTAGTCACAGTCGCCATTCATTAAAAAGCCAGCAAAACCAATCGCTCTGTTTGTCCCTCCTCCTTTGCGGGATTTCACCTCACGTGCATGCGCGTTTGACCAAAATACCATATTGAACTCAAGCGAAGCAAATACGCACGAAAAATAAACACAAATGTTGATATGAACGTAATGGTCGCATTGGTCGCGCAGTCTTTGCGCACAAGAAACTCCATGCTGCGCACAAAATAAAATTCTGCATAAACCTATTGAATATCTAATGATAGATGTAATCTAATCTAATTACCGTTTTTTTCCATGTATAATGCGCCCCCATGTATAATACGCACTCTAAAAATGGCATGTCGATGCTGGAAAAAAGCTTGTACCCATCTATAATACGCACCCAATTTTTTATTTTATTTTTTTAAGTCCCAATGATCGTCACACACGCAACTGAGTGTGGGGAAATTTGTCCTCTGCATTTGACCCGTGTGATTTCGATCCATCCCCTGGGAGAGAGGGGAGCAGTGAGCAGCAGCGGCGCCGTGCTCCAACCCTTAATGCTGAGTGCCAAGCAGGGAGGCAATAGGTCCCATTTTTATAGTCTTTGGTATGGTCTTAACTAGGCTGGATGTATTTTTTTTGTTGGCGTTGATTTCTCCGACTGCCCGTAAAGGCACCACCGCGATCAGTTCGTTTAAAATGAAAAGAGGAATGTGACGTGCGGACATGGGAAAAAGGCGGCTCTGTATGGGAGAGAAGTTGAAGAGGAATAGAAACACCCTTGGAAACCAAAACTTGCCCCTCGTCGTGACTCGGAACCGCAACAAATGTTTCAGATTTGTGTGGGGTACATTGTGACAGCAAACGAGCAGGTGATCGAGCAAGCGTCTGATACGATAGCATTGCGTTCGTATGGAGCGTGTTTGAAGTGAACAGCAGAGACAAAAGGAATAAGGCAAAGTGTTGTGAAATAAAATATTTGACAATAACACAGGTTTCTGTTCCTGTCTTTGGTAATGTCACTCTGTCTTTTTGTTCCACGTCTTTGTCGGTCAGTCCTGTTGTTGGTTTTGTTAGAGAGTTATGTTAGTTTACCAAGTTTGTGTTTTGAGTTCCTCCAATGAACCCTGGTCCAAGCTGCACTTGGTCACCCTGCTCCTTTCCACACTCCATCCGTGACAAGATTTTCTTCAAAAATTGTTGTACCATGATTTTCTTACAAAAAAATAAAAATATTTTTTATTTTTTTTTTTAAATTGTACCCATGTATAATGCGCACCCCAGATTTTAGGACAATAAAGTACCGTTTTTTTCCGTGTATAATGCGCAAACTTTAACTAATTTATTGTCCTAAAATCTGGGGTGCGCATTATACATGGGTACAATTTCTTTTTATAATTTTTTTATTTTATTTTTTTTTAAGAAAATCATGGTACAACAAAACCAACAACAGGACTGACCGACAAAGTCGTGGAAAGAAAAGACAGGGTGACATTACCAAAGACAGGAACAGAAACCAAACAGACATCATGACAGTAACACATGCAATGATGCGACGGTGAGCGAGGGGCAGACAGGACTTAAATACAAAACACGTTACATTGATTGAGGTGACACAGGAAGGGAGGGGCGACGCGAACAGAAACTATGGCAACCTAGACACATAGCAAAACTGGGGACGAGACATGACAAATCTTCCTCGAAATAAAACTTGAAATCACCTTTCTTCTTGTTTGTTGTCAATCGCGCATCGCATTCAGCCATCCTGCCCAACACACTTAGTCAGTAAAATTCATAATTAACGACTAGGGGTGTAAATCGCGGGTTTTGTCACGATACGATATAATATCGATACAAAGAACTATGATACGATATTTGCCGATATCTTAAAGCCTGCTGCGATTCATTCACGATATATCGCGATATAGTGCTCTACGATCAATATATTTTTTTTTTAATAAAAAATATAGAACAATATCCTGATTTATAACAATTCATACGCAAAATCAACAAGGTACTGCAAACTCTTTATTTAGGAAATTACAAGAGTATTGCAGTATACAAAGTGCTTATTTTAACACTGAACTTTGATGTCGTGTTTTTTCTTTAAATGTGCGGCGAGATTTGTGCTCCCTGAATATTTGATCACCGCATGGCAGGATTTACAAACTGCACGTGTCTTGTCGGTTGACCCATCTTTTCTTTGGAATCCAAAGTGCTTCCAAACGAATGACTTGAAGCCTAAAGGGGAGCAAATTTCCTCGTCTTTTTAGACACTAGCCATAGCACCAGCCCAGGAGCCGCGTATTAGTTGTCGACTCCCCTTTCACGTGCCTGCTCTGCTCACAACACAATGCCGCGCACTGCTCCCTGCTCCCGGAAAGAGGAAGCAAGCAACAATGAACTGGATTTCAAAATAAAGTCGCGTCTAATGTCCGAAGTCAAACACGGCGATATAAATCGATGTTTACGTTTAGCATCGATGCCAATAAATCGTAGAGCATTATATCGATTAATCGATGTTTATCGATCAATCGTTACACCCCTATTAACGACACATCGTTTGATGCGATGGTGCAATCCTTGATGGTATGTTATTGTCAAATATTGTTTGTTTTTTAATCTCCATCCCGGACCGGACGTCATACGGAGGCAGTATGACTGCGCATGCGCACTATGGATCCGATGCGCAGAACGGATGCGCAAGACATGTCAGCTATATAAAGAGCGAGAGTTTTTTTCTTCCTATTAGTTTCAATTCACAGTTTAATTAGCAGTTTCAATCAGCAAATAACAAAATGCGTATTACAGGTAATATTTTATTTCACAACACTTTGCCTTGTTCCTTTCGTCTCTGCTGTTCACTTCAAACACGCTCCATACGACCGCAATGCTCTCGTATCAGACGCTTGCTCGATCACCTGCTCGTTTGCTGTCACAATGTACCCTACACAAATCCGAAACATTGGTTGCGGCTCCGAGTCACGACAAGGGGCAAGTTTTGGTTTCCAAGGGTGTTTTTATTCCTCTTCAACGTCTCTCCCATACAGAGCCGCCTTTTTCACGTCCGCACGCCTTTTTCACATGTCCGCAGTGATCGCGGTAGTGCCTTTACGGGCAGTCGGGGAAATCAACGCCAACAAAAAAAATTACATCCAGCCTAGTTAAGACCATACCAAAGACTATAAAAACGGGACCCATTGCCTCCCTGCGTGTGTGACTATCATTGGGAAAAAAAACCAAATTGGGTGCGTATTATACATGGGTACAGGCTTTTTTCCAGCATCAACATGCCATTTTTAGGGTGCGTATTATACATGAGGGCGCATTATACACGGAAAAAAACGGTAGTTAAATTTTGCGCGTTATACATGGAGAAAAACGGTAAGTGGACGAATGATTTTATTTCTGTGCATTTTTGTAGTGTAAATAGGTAGGGGTGTAAATCGCGGGTTTTGTCACGATACGATATTATATCGATACAAAGAAGCACGATACGATATTTGCCGATATCTTAAAGCCTGCTGTGATTCATTCACGATACATCACGATATAGTGCTCTACGATCGATTTTTTTTTTTTTTAAATAAAAAATATAGAACAATATCCTGATTTATAAAAAATTCATACGCAAAATCAACAAGGTACTGCAAACTCTTTATTTAGGAAATTACAAGAGTATTGTAGTATACAAAGTGCTTATTTTAACACTGAATTTTGATGTCGTGTTTTTCCTTTAAATGTGTGGCGAGATTTGTGGTCCCTGAATATTTGATCACCGGATGGCAGGGTTTCTTTGTGTGTCTTGACATGTGAAGAGATTGACAATAAAGCTGACTTTGACTTTTGACTTTACAAACTGCACGTGTCTTGTCCGTTGAGCCATCTTTTCTTTGGAATCCAAAGTGCTTCCAAACGAATGACTCGAAGCCTAAAGGGGAGCAAATTTCCTCGTCTTTTTGGACACTAGCCATAGCATCAGCCCAGGAGCCAGGTACTAGTTGTCGACTCCCCTTTCACGTGCCTGCTCTGCTCACAACGCAACACGCCGCGCACTGCGCCCGGAAAGAGGAAGCAAGCAACAATGAACTGAATTTCAAAATCGATTTTCGATTTAGCATCGATGTCGATTACCGTTTTTTTCCTTGTATAATGCGCGAAATTTAGCTGATTTATTGTCCTAAAATCTGGGGTGCGCATTATACATGGGTACAATTTTAAAAAATATATATATATATTTTAAATTTATTTATTTATTTATTTATTTATTTATTTATTTATTTTTTAAGAAAATCATGGTACAACAAAACCAACAACAGGACTGACCGACAAAGACGTGGAACAAAAAGACAGGGTGACATTACCAAAGACAGGAACAGAAACCAAACAGACATCATGACATCATCCGACGGTGACACGTCAGCTATTTATAGGGGTGTAACGATACATCGATACACATCGATTAATCGATATAATGCTCTACGATTTATTGGCATCGATGCTAAAGGTAAACATTGATTTATATCGCCGTGCTTGACCTCGGACATTAGACGCGACTTTATTTTGAAATTCAGTTCATTGTTGCTCGCTTCCTCTTTCCGGGAGCAGTGCGCCCGGCGTTGTTGTGTTGTGAGCAGAGCACGCACGTGAAAGGGGAGTCGACAACTAGTACGCGGCTCCTGGGCTGGTGCTATGGCTAGTGTCCAAAAAGACGAGGAAATTTGCTCCCCTTTAGGCTTCAAGTCATTCGTTTGGAAGCACTTTGGATTCCAAAGAAAAGATGGCTCAACGGACAAGACACGTGCAGTTTGTAAATCCTGCCATGCGGTGATCAAATATTCAGGGAGCACAAATCTCGCCGCACATTTAAAGAAAAAACACGACATCAAAGTTCAGTGTTAAAGT
Source organism: Syngnathus typhle (assembly GCF_033458585.1). Classification (NCBI taxonomy): domain Eukaryota; kingdom Metazoa; phylum Chordata; class Actinopteri; order Syngnathiformes; family Syngnathidae; genus Syngnathus; species Syngnathus typhle. The sequence continues at coordinate 11,399,672 of NC_083749.1, forward strand.
AAGCAATTTGTATACTACAATACTCTTGTAATTTCCTAAATAAAGAGTTTGCAGTACCTTGTTGATTTTGCGTATGAATTGTTATAAATCAGGATATTGTTCTATATTTTTTATTAAAAAAAAAAATCGATCGTAGAGCACTATATCGCGATATATCGTGAATGAATCGCAGCAGGCTTTAAGATATCGGCAAATATCGTATCGTAGTTCTTCGTATCGATATTACATCGTATCGTGACAAAACCCGCGATTTACACCCCTAGCTATTTACTAATGAGCGATGAATGTGATAGTTTAATACAATCAGCAAATAACAAAATGCGTATTACAGGTAATATTTTATTTCACAACACTTTGCCTTGTTCCTTTGGTCTCTGCTGTTCACTTCAAACACGCTCCAAACGACCGCAATGCCCTCGTATCAGACGCTTGCTCAATCACCTGCTCGTTTCCTTTCACAATGTACCCTACACAAATCCGAAACATTTGTTGCGGCTCCGAGTCATGATGAGGGGCAAGTTTTGGTTTCCAAGGGTGTTTTTATTCCTCTTCAACGTCTCTCCCATACAGAGCCGCCCTTTTCACGTCCGCACGCCTTTTTCACATGTGCGCACGGATCGCGGTGGTTCCTTCACGGGCAGTCGGAGAAATCAACGGCAACAAAAAAAATACATCCAGCTTAGTTAAGACCATACCAAAGACTATAAAAATGGGACCCATTGCCTCCCTGCGTGTGTGACGATCATTGGGACTTAAAAAAATAAATAAAAAATTAAAAAAAAAATTTAAAAAGAAATTTAAAAAAAGATTTTTAAAAATTGGGTGCGTATTATACATGGGTACAGGCTTTTTTCCAGCATCAACATGCCATTTTTAGGGTGCGTATTATACATGGGGGGGCATTATACACGGAAAAAAACGGTAATTGATGTGTATCGATGAATCGTTACACCCTTATAAATAAGTAATTGACAAGTGTCCAGCCAATGATATGACATGGTTCACTTACGCTACATATATGTATGACACATTTGTGTCCTGCCCATCCGTGCCGTGCAGGTTAGCAAGCTAACGATAAGCGATGCAAATGCTAAATTAACTAATCATGGCAAAACGAATGAGCAGCGTCACATTCACTCGCTAAGCCAAATAAGAGATGCGGCAGTTCTTTTAAGATTGGATGGCTGTCGGGGTGTGTGCAACCAGCTCAGTGGCCTAGTGGTAGAGTGTCCGCCCTGAGACTGGAAGGTTGTGGGTTCAAATCCCGGCCGGTTCATACCAAAGACTATAAAAATAGGACCCATTGTCTCCCTGCTTGGCACTCAGCATTAAGGGTTGGAATTGGGGGGTTAGATCACCAAATGATTCCCGAGCGCGGCACCGTTGCTGCTCACTGCTCCCCTCTCCCCCAGGGGATGGATTAAAATCACACGGGGATAGGTTAAATGCAGAGGACAAATTTCACCACACCCAGATGTGTGTGTGACGATCATTGGGACTTTAATCTTTAATCTTTAACTACAAGAGGAAACGGTGAAACTTCAAATGAGAAAGGTCTCCTCTGCAAAACATGCAGTGAAGCCAAAGTGGCGGGCGAGTTCACGGAGGGAAAAATACGGAAGGAATGGAAGTTGGACTACCTCAAGTGTCACATTCAGCAGAAATGTTATTTGAAAGCTGTTGGAATTGTACAAAGACTCAAGATGTGACAGGGGATCGGTACATTATTGCGAGAAAGCGCAAAAGGTCGACAGAAAAGGAACGAGCTGTCACACAAAACAAATCCGACCCCGAGCAAGTTTAAGTTCCCATTGACTTTATTTATTTATTTAATCTGGTGTTGCACACAGTGGTCCATAGTGTGCACTTGTGCACAGGAAGCTTGTGTGTTTGCATAGACACTTGAAAAATTAGAGGGAACACTGGATGCAGGGTTCAAAGCTTGTGCAAAAAGTAGCGACTTATAGTCCGGAAAATACTATCCTTATGTTCTAATTACAAACATTCAGTGGCCACCATAAATGAGTACAACCCAATTTAGTTTTAAGAACTACTATTTTCTATGGCATACTATGTGATAAAATACTCCCACAAATGTGAGCCATTAATTGCAATTACAATCCGTGAATGTGCACACATAAAATCATTACAATGTTGCAGGTTTCAATAATTACAGTCTTATAAGAATTTGTATAGAATTAATTGTTCATTAAAGAATAAAGGGGAAAGCTTACATTTTAAGAGGGAGCATACGCATGTATGTTGAACACATTTATAGACTCAATCATTATGAAATATAACGACTGAAACCAACACAAATGACAAGGCAGAAAAGAATTTAAACTTCTCGTGCTAGCCGCTGGCTAGCTGGTCAGCGACTAGCAAGCTGCCATATTGCCAATTGTAGTGTTGTGTTTATTTTCTAATTTTAATTATTAATTAATTAATTAAAATATATTCTCTTCCTCTATTTCGATGTCGTTTTTGTTGTGTCCGATGTTATATTGTGACAAATTTGACAGATTTAGCCATATAGGGATATGACGGGAATTTGTCAGTCTGTAAAACCAAATATTATGCAGAGGTAATTTTGACTTAGACTCAACTACCCTCTAATGGAAAATATAATACCGTTTTTTTCCTTGTATAATGCGCGAAATTTAACTAATTTCTTGTCCTAAAATCTGGGGTGCGCATTATACATGGGTACAATTTAATTTTTTTTTTTTTTACGGAAATCATGGTACAACAAAACCAACAACAGGACTGACCGACAAAGACATGGAACAAAAAGACAGGGTGACATTACCAAAGACAGGAACAGAAACCAAACAGACATCATGACAGTAACACATGCAATGATCCGACGGTGAGTGAGGGGCAGACAGGATTTAAATACAAAACACGTTACATTGATTGAGGTGACACAGGAAGGGAGGGGCGACGCGAACAGAAACTATGACAACCTAGACACATAGCAAAACTGGGGACGAGACATGACAAATCTCCCTCGAAATAAAACTTGAAATCACCTTTCGTGTTGTTTGTTGTCAATCGCGCATCGCATTCAGCCATCCTGCCCAACACAGTCAGTAAAATTCATAATTGACGACACATCGTTTGATGCGATGGTGCAATCCTTGATGGTGTGTTATTGTCAAATATTGTTTGTTTTTTAATCTCCATCGCGGACCGGACGTCATACGGAGACAGTATGACTGCGCATGCGCACTATGGATCCGATGCGCAGAACGGATGCGCAAGACACGTCAGCTATATAAAGAGCGAGAGTTGTTTTCTTCCTATTAGTTTCAATTCACAGTTTAATTAGCAGTTTCAATCAGCAAATAACAAAATGCGTATTACAGGTAATATTTTATTTCACAACACTTTGCCTTGTTCCTTTCGTCTCTGCTGTTCACTTCAAACACGCTCCATACGACCGCAATGCTCTCGTATCAGATGCTTGCTCGATCACCTGCTCGTTTGCTGTCACAATGTACCCTACACAAATCCGAAACATTTGTTGCGGCTCCGAGTCACGACGAGGGGCAAGTTTTGGTTTCCAAGGGTGGTTTTATTCCTCTTCAACATCTCTCCCATACAGAGCCGCCTTTTTCACATGTCCGCACGTCACTTTCCTCTTTTCATCTGATCGCGGTGGTGCCTTTATGGGCAGTCGGAGAAATCAACGCCAACAAAAAAATTACATCCAGCCTAGTTAAGACCATACCAAAGACTATAAAAATGGGACCCATTGCCTCCCTGCGTGTGTGACGATCATTGGGACTTAAAAAAAAAAAAAAAGAATTTTTTAATAATTCATAAAAATTGGGTGCGTATTATACATGGGTACAGGCTTTTTTCCAGCATCAACATGCCATTTTTAGGGTGTGTATTATACATGGGGGCGCATTATACACGGAAAAAAACGGTAATGGTAATTTGAGATATCGTTTTTGTTGTGTCCAATGTTATATTGTCTATCTGTTTATTTATGTATTCAACTGCTGGCAAGTGAATTTCCCCCTGGGGATCAGTAAAGTATTTATACTCAACTACCCTTTCATGGAAATATAATAATCATAGTTTGATTTCTTTACATTCTTAGTACGTGTATAGTACGCACCCTAAAAATGGCATGCTGATGCTGGAAAAAAGCTTGTACCCATGTATAATACGCACCCAATTTTTATGAATTCTTTTAAAAAAATTTTTTAATTATTTTTATTTATTTATTTATTTTTTTTAAGTCCCAAAGATCGTCACACACGCAGGGAGGCAATGGGTCCCATTTTTATAGTCTTTGGTATGGTCTTAACTAGGCTGGATGTCATTTTTTTTGTTGGCGTTGATTTCTCCGACTGCCCCTAAACGCACCACCGCGCTCCATGCGCGCACGGGAAAGAGGCGGCTCTGTATGGGAGAGACGTTGAAGAGGAATAAAAACACCCTTGGAAACCAAAACTTCGCCCTCGTCGTGACTCGGAGCCGCAACAAATGTTTCGGATTTGTGTAGGGTACATTGTGACAGACGGCAAACTAGCAGGTGATCGAGCGAGCGTCTGATACAAGAGCATTGCGGTCGTATGGAGCGTGTTTGAAGTGAACAGCAGAGACGAAAGGAACAAGGCAAAGTGTTGTGAAATAAAATATTACCTGTAATACGCATTTTGTTATTTGCTGATTGAAACTGCTAATTAAACTGTGAATTGAAACTAATAGGTGGAGAACTGAACTCTCGCTCTTTATATAGCTGACGTGTCTTGCGCAACCGTTCTGCGCATCTGTAATGGCGGCCTCCGTATGACGTCCGGTCCGCGATGGAGATTAAAAAACAAACAATATTTGACAATAACACACCATCGAGGATTGCACCATCGCATCAAACGATGTGTCGTCAATTATGAATTTTACTAAGTGTGTTGGGCAGGATGGGTGAATGCGATGCGCGATTGACAACAAACAAGAAGAAAGGTGAGTTTTATTTCGAGGGAGATTTGTCATGTCTCGTCCCCAGTTTTGCTATGTGTCTAGGTTGCCATAGTTTCTGTTCGTGTCACCCCGCTCTTCCTGTGTCACCTCAATCGATGTAACGTGTTTTGTATTTAAGTCCTGTCTGCCCCTCGCTCACCGTTGGATCATTGCATGTGTTACTGTCATTCTGTTCCTGTCTTTGGTAATGTCACCCTGTCTTTTTGTTCCACGACTTTGTCGGTCAGTCCTGTTGTTGGTTTTGTTGTACCATGACTTTCTTTAAAAAAAAAAAAAAAAAAAAAATTTAAAAAAAAAATTTAAATTTTTTTTTTGTACCCATGTATAATACGCACCCCAGATTTTAGGACAATAAATTAGTAAAATATTGCGCACTATACACGGAAAAAAACGGTAATATCCAAATTGGGACTAGGCTCCCAACTACAAAGGGTATTATATTTTGGAATGCAAAGTGACAATTGTTATGATGCCCCAAGGACTAGTCAACAAGAGTCTTTAGGTGATGCATGAACTGATCAAGCCTGCTGGGATGGCAAAATTCTAAGACAACCAGTCCAGTCAATTCAATGCCCTGAAATGAAATTACTGGATGGATGAGAATATTCTCTGGAATCTTTTCTATGCCAACTTTCTACAGTACATTGTGTATCACAGAAGCACGTAGTATGTACATACCGGACCATTGGACTGGCAAAACCCATTGCTTTGTTTTGCAAAATATGATGCAGAAAATTGGAATTTATTAACTTTCCCAAGCACTACCACATGTAGTGGAAATCAAAATAGTTTACCTCTTTTTCCTGGCTGGATAACAGTGTCCATGGACATGAGCAGGTATATACCAGCAATAAACGGCTGCCTGCAAACAAAATAACAATTGAATCAGAGGTTACAAGAAGTAATCTGATAAAATATTTATACATTTCCCCCCACAAGCCATTTCTCTCTCATTGTCTCAGAGTGTGAGTGATGAATGAGTCACATAATAAATGTTACATTTATACAAGTTTAATGAAGACACAGGTGACCAAATGGTCCCTTCGTCTGTCACTGAAGAACGCCCATTATGCGGACGAGAGACGAGAAAGTTCCAAAAAGGACGGACAGAAATGTCATCAATCATCCCTATCCGCGTCAAGTGCTGACCAACCTCTCATGCTGTCACTGACGGACGCCCATTTCACTGAAAAATGATGGAAATGGAAACGCTACGCTCAGACCGAATGTGAATGTTAACCTGGAAAAATGGGTGCCCTTAAGTGAGTGTGAATAGTAAATTAGCCAACTAATGAGCTTTAAATGGTTATTTATTGTTATGAATTATGAAACCTCTGTGGCTAGCCTCTCTCTCAGGCCTCTCACATGACAAAAGATGAAAGCCGTTTGAGAGAATGTCTCCTCAGCTTAAGATCAATTTAACACGACCATAATAGACACATAGCTCAAGAGGGTCCAATCTACCTTTTCATATCTATAGCTATTGCTTACTCTTGCTAATGCGTTGTGTACTATCTTTTAAACATGCTTTATTGATTTTGTTGCAGCACAGTTGATTTTGTCAAGCTCTTCTCTTTGGCATCCAATCATAACTGTGATAACAAGGGTCGCAGGCCAACCTCATGACTCATTAAAGTGACTAGCTGCACACCAATCATCACCCCTTCCAAGCACCAACGAGGTCAGTCCGGTTGAAACTTTGAAAAAAAAGCTAACTGTAGTATGCTGGATGTTTTTAAGCTACTCTCCCATTTATTACATCAAGGTTCCACTTTACCGTACTTAAAGGTATAGTGCATGTATTTAGCAATTTTCACCAATATATAGGTAATATTTTAGTGACAATTTCATTATTTTTCATGTACATTTAAAAACGAATTTCACCACTTACTATCAAATGAAAATAACATCAGGCATTAAGCAAATGGCATAACACATTTTCAAATGTATTAAGTGAACAAGAAAAATAATATTGTCAAATGAAATTAATGATAGAAAAAAATCTAACTTTCTTGCTGGAAATGGCAACGTGAACTCTTTTAGCAAACCATTATTATTGAACGTAGCATAGTTTACAATGTAGTTTGTAAAAAAATAAAAATAAACAAATCCAATACGCACGGGGTGGATGTTATTCTTAGAGTGACACCTGAGCAATCTTTGTGATGATCTGTAGAAGGAAAAAAAAACAATTATTGAAAAAGATTAATTGAAAAAGCAAATAATACAGCAGAAATACAATACAAAATGAGTTATAAATATAATAAATGGTGTTTTTTTAGGTTTTTATTTTACTTTGTACTAATACGAATAACCAAGACTAGAATGTTACAATACACCGTAATTTTCCATGTAAAATACGCCCCAGTGCATAATACGCACCCTAAAAATGGCATGTCAATGCTGGAAAAAAGCCTGTACCCATGTATAATACGCACCCAAATTTTGACTCTTACTTAAGTCCGTAAACGTAAAATTATTTCAGAAAAAAGATCATCTTCGGGAACAACCGGATGTTATTCTGCCGGTCAGTATCAATGCGCATGTGCTAGCAAACTCGATAGCGAAGAAATGTTTCGGATTTGTGCAGGGTACATTGCGACAGCAAACGAGCAGGTGATCGAGCAAGCGTCTGATACGAGAGCATGTTCGTATGGAGCGTGTTTGAAGTGAATAGCAGAGAAGAAAGGAACAAGGCAAAGTGTTGTGAAATAAAATATTACCTGTAATACGCATTTTGTTATTTGCTAATTAAACTGTGAATTGAAACTAATAGGTAGAGAACTGAACTCTCGCTCTTTAAATAGCTGACGTGTCTTGCGCATCCGTTCTGCGCATCGGATCCATAGTGCACATGCGCAGTGATACTGCCTCCGTATGATATCCGGTCTGCGATGGAGATTAAAAAACAAACAATATTGAGCTCAACTCTGTTGCACTTCTCAGTTTCAACACTAGATGGAGCCCGCCACACAAATGAAATCAAGCGAAGAAAAACTTTTACCGCGAGTCCCCAGAAATGGCTGCACCAATCATCATCATCATTAAATCCTTCAAACTCTTCGTCCTTCGTGTCACTTACAAACAAAGCCGCTAATGATGCCAGTAGTACGTGGGGCCCTTCGTCATCTTCGTCATCCCGTGATCAATCTTTGTCCTTTTTGTAAACAACCGCCGCGCCGCTGACGCCACTTGAAATTCAAATTACAGTAATCCCTTGCTACATCGCGGTTCGTTTATCGCAGTTTAACTTTTTTCTTTGTATATATATATATGTAGGACTGTCTCAGAAAATTCTTTAGTTCTTTATTTTCTGTAATGCAATGAAAAAAACAAAAATGTCATACATTCTGGATTCATTATATTGCAGGCCTTTTATTATTTTAATATTGGTGATTATGGTTTACAGCTTAAGAAAACTCAAAAATCCTATCTCAAAAAAATAGAATATTTTCTCAGACCAAGTAAACATAAAAGATTTAAAACAGAAAAACTAAATCAAACATTTGAAAATGTCCATTAATGTACTCAGTACTTGGTTGGGAATCCTTTTGCATGGATGATTGCAACCAATGTGGCATGGCATGGAGGCAATCAGCCTGTGGCATTGCTGAGGTGTTATGGATGCCCAGGATGCTTCAATAGCGGTCTTTAGCTGATTTACATTGTTGGGTCTGGTGTCTTTCAGATTCTTCTTCACAATACCCCACAAATTCTCTAATGGGGTTCAGGTCAGGGGAAGTACACCATTTACTGATGGTTTTGGCACTGTGGGGAGGTGCCAGATCATGCTGGAAAATGAAATCATCTCCATAGAGCTTTTCAGCAGTCGGAAGCATGTAGTGCTCTAAAATCTGCATTTACTCTGGACTTGATGAAACACAGTGGACCAACACCAGCAGCTGAAATGGTTCCCCAAACCATCGCTGACTGTGGGAACTTCACACAGGATTTCAAGCAACTTGGATTTTGCTCCCCTCCAGCCTTTCTCCAGACTCTAGCGCTTTGACTTCCAAATGAAATACAAAACTTGCTTTCGTCTGAAAAGAGGACTTTGGACCACTTTGTAACTGTCCAGTGCTTTTTTTCCATAGCCCAAGTCAGACGCTTCTTCCATTGCCTTGAGTTCATAAGTGGCTTGACCATGGGAATACGGCTATTGTAGGCCATTTCCCGGACACGTCTGTGAACAGTGGCTTTTGATACCTGGACTCCAGCTTCAGTCCACTGTCTTTGAAGCTCCCCCAAATTCTGGAAGCGACTCTTCTTCACAAGCTGCGGTCATCTCTCTTGGTTGTGCAGCGTTTCCTGCCACATTTCCCCCTTCCAATAGACTTTTTATAGATGTGCTTTGAAACTGCACTCTGTGAACAGCTTGCTGTTTGAGAAATTTCTTTTTGTGTCTTACCCTCCTGATGGAGGGGGTCAATGATGGTCCTCTGGACAGCAGTAAGATCAGCAGTCTTCCCCATACTTGTCATTTAGTTTACTGAACCAAGCTGTGTTTTTCAAGGCTCAGGAAACCCTTGCAAGTGTTTCGAGTTAATTACCGTTTATTTCCATGTATAATGCGCAAAATTTAACTACCGTATTTTCCGCCCTATAAGGCGCACCTAAAAACCTAAATTTTTATCAAAAGTCAACAGTGCGCCTTATAGTCCGGTGCGCCTTATATATGGATCAAGTGATGAATTTGTTGATCCATACTGGTTGTACACAGTGCTCTGCCAAAATGTTTTAGTACGTTTTAGTACGACTAGTAAATTACAAGGTCGCATCGCTTCCCAGCATTACGGTAACTGTAGTCAGGGGGCATCACCGAATAGCTGTTGTACCCGCGAGGCTATTTCATTTCAAAATAGGCTGCTCCGTTAATGTTTCGAGTAAATCTACGGATCGATATGGAAGGGAAACATAGGTAAGTAGTACCAATGCGTTAGATCGAACTTTAGTCAGTTCTGATCATTTTATAGGAGCTCGTTTGAGAGACGCGATTGTTTACACTTTGCTGAGGCTCATGGGAGATTGCGAGCTGAGGGTCATGGGTTTTTGCGGATGGCTAATGCTATAACGATAGCTGCTATACGCGCGAGGCTATTTCATGTCAAAATAGGCTGCTCTGTTAATGTTTCGAGTAAATCTGCGGATCGATATGGAAGGGAAACATAGGTAAGTAGTACCAATGCGTTAGATCGAACTTTAGTCAGTCCTGATCATTTTATAGGAGCTCGTTTGAGAGACGCGATTGTTTACACTTTGCTGAGGCTCATGGGAGATTGCGAGCTGAGGGTCATGGGTTATTGCGGATGGCTAATGCTATAACGATAGCTGCTATACGCGCGAGGCTATTTCATGTCAAAATAGGCTGCTCTGTTCATGTTTCGAGTAAATCTACGGATCGATATGGAAGGGAAACATAGGTAAGTAGTACCAATGCGTTAGATCGAACTTAAGTCAGTTCTGATCATTTTATAGGAGCTCGTTTGAGAGACGTGATTGTTTACACTTTGCTGAGGCTCATGGGAGATTGCGAGCTGAGGGTCATGGGTTTTTGCGGATGGCTAATGCTATAACGATAGCTGCTATACGCGCGAGGCTATTTCATGTCAAAATAGGCTGCTCTGTTCATGTTTCGAGTAAATCTACGGATCGATATGGAAGGGAAACATAGGTAAGTAGTACCAATGCGTTAGATTGAACTTTAGTCAGTCCCAATCATTTTATAGGAGATCGTTTTAGAAATTTGGGTGCGTATTATACATGGGTACAGGCTTTTTTCCAGCATTGACATGCCATTTTTAGGGTGCGTATTATACATGGGGGCGCATTATACATGGAAAAAAATGGTAGACCATTCAAGTGATTAGTTGAATACCCTACTAGTATACTTTTTCATGATATTCTAATATTTTGAGATAGGATATTTGAGTTTTCTTAAGATGTATGCCATAATCAGCAATATTAAAATAATAAAACGCTTGCACTATTTCAGTTGATCTGTAATGAATCCCTCCTCCGTGAGTCGTCACCTTATCGTGGTGAAGGGGTTCTCGTGCCCTTATGATCCTAGGAGCCATGTTGTCTTGGGCTTCATGCCCCTGGTAGGGTCACCCATGGCAAACGGGTCCTAGGTGAGGGGCCAGACAAAGCACGGCTCAAAAAGCCCCTTATGATGAAAAAGATGTATGGACACAGATTTCCCTCGCCCGGACGCGGGTCACCGGGGCCCCCCTCTGGAGCCAGGCCTGGAGGCGGGGCTCGAAGGCGAGCGTCTGGTGGCCGGGCCTTTGCCCATGGGGCCCGGCCGAAAAGGAAATGTGGGTCCCCCTTCCCATGGGCTCACCACCTGTGGGAGGGGCCAAAGGGGTCGGGTGCAGTGCAAGCTGGGCGGCGGCCAAAGGCAGGGACCTTGGCGGTCTGATCCCCGGCTGCAGAAGCTGGCTCTTGGGACATGGGATGTCACCTCTCTAGCTGGAAAGGAGCCCGAGCTGGTGTGTGAGGCAGAAAGGTTCCGACTAGATATAGTCAGACTTGCCTCCACGCACAGTTTGGGTTCCGGTTCAAGCCCTCTCGAGAGGGGCTGGACTCTCTTCCACTCTGGAGTTGCCCACGGTGAGAGGCGTCAAGCAGGTGTGGGTAAACCTATGGCCCCCCCCGGCTGGGCGCTTGCACATTGGGGTTCACCCCGGTGAACGAGAGGGTAGCCTCCCTCCGCCTTCGGGTGGGGGGACGGGTCTTGACTGTTGTTTGTGTCTATGCACCAAACGGCAGCTCAGAGTACCCACCCTTCTTGGAGTCCCTGGAGGAAGTGCTGGAGAGCGCTCCTTCTGGGGACTCCATCGTTCTACTGGGTGACTTCAATGCTCACGTGGGCGTGATTGGGAGGAACGCCCCCCCCCGATCTGAACCCGAGCGGTGTTCTATTATTGGACTTCTGTGCTCGACACGGATTTTCTATAATGAACACCATGTTCAAACATAAGGGTGTCCATGTGTGCACTTGGCACCGGGACACCCTAGGCCGCAGTTCGATGATCGACTTTGTAGTCGTGTCATCGTATTTGCGGCCGCATGTTTTGGACACTCGGTCGAAGAGAGGGCTGTCAACTGATCACCACCTGGTGGTGGGTTGGCTCCGATGGTGGGGGAAGATGCCGTTCCGACCTGGCAGACCCAAACGCTCTGTGAGGGTCTGCCGGGAACGTCTGGCGGAATCCCCTGTCAGGAAGAGCTTCAACTCCCACATCCGGCAGAGCTTTTCCCACGTCCCGGGGGAGGTGGGGGACATTGAGTCCGAGTGGACCTTGTTCCGCGCCTCCATTGTTGAGGCGGCCGACCGGAGCTGTGGCCAGAAGGTCATTGGTGCCTGTCGTGGCGGCAATCCCCGAACCCGCTGGTGGACACCGGCGGTAAGGGATGCCGTTAAGCTGAGTCCTATCGGGCAGTTTTGGACTGCGGGACTCCGGAGGCAGGTGACAGGTACCGGATGGCCAAGTGGAACGCGGCTTCGGCGGTTGCTGAGGCAAAAACCCGGACGTGGGAGGAGTTTGGCGAGGCCATGGAGAATGACTTCCGGACGGCTTCGAGGAAATTCTGATCCACCATCCGGCGTCTCAGGAGGGGGAAGCAGTGCAACGTCAACACTGTTTACAGTGGAGATGGCGTGCTGCTGACCTCGACTCGGGACGTCGTGTGTCGTCGGTGGGGAGAATACTTCGAAGACCTCCTCAATTCCACCGACACGCCTTCCATTGTGGAAGCAGGGCCTGGGGACTCTGAGGCGGACTCTCCAATCTGGGGTCGAAGTCACTGAGGTAGTTAAAGAACTCTTCGGTGGCAAGGCCCCGGGGGTGGATGAGATCCGCCCGGATTTCTTAAGGGCTCTGGATGTTGTGGGGCTGTCATGGCTGACACGACTCTACAACATCGCATGGACATCGGGGACAGTGCCTCTAGATTGGCAGACTGGGGTGGTGGTTCCCCTCTTTAAGAAGGGGGACCAGAGGGTGTGTTCCAATTACAGGGGAATTACACTCCTCAGCCTCCCTGGTAAGGTCTATTCAGGGGTGCTGGAGAGGAGGGTCCGTCGGGAGGTCGAACCTCGGATTCAGGAGGAACAGTGTGGCTTTCGTCCTGGCCGTGGAACAGTGGACCAGCTCTTCACCCTCAGCAGGATCCTCGAGGGTGCATGGGAGTTCGCCCAACCAGTCCACATGTGTTTTGTGGACTTGGAGAAGGCGTTCGACCGTGTCCCTTGGGAGGTTCTGTGGGGGGTGCTTCGGGAGTACGGGGTACCGAGCCAACTGATAAGGGTGGTTCGCTCCCTGTATCACCGATGCCAGAGTTTGGTCCGCATTTCCGGCAGTAAGTCGGATTCGTTCCCAATGAGGGTTGGACTCCGCCAAGGCTGCCCTTTGTCACCGATTCTGTTCATAATTTTTATGGACAGAATTTCTAGGCACAGCCGAGGCGTTGAGGGTGTCCGGTTTGGGGACCTCAGCGTTGCGTCTCTGCTTTTTGCAGACGATGTGGTGCTTTTGGCTTCTTCAGGCCGTGGTCTCCAGCTCTCACTGGAGCGGTTCGCAGCCGAGTGTGAAGCGGTCGGGATGAGGGTCAGCACCTCCAAATCCGAGTCCATGGTCCTCGATCGGAAAAGGGTGGAATGCCCTCTCCGGATCGGGGATGAGATCCTGCCCCAAGTGGAGGAGTTTAAGTATCTTGGGGTCTTGTTCATGAGTGAGGGGAGCTGAGCCATAAGGCAAAGCTCTCAATTTACCGGTCGATTTACGCTCCTACCCTCACCTATGGTCACGAGCTATGGGTCGTGACCGAAAGAACGAGATCCAGGATACAAGCGGCCGAAATGAGTTTCCTCTGCAGAGTGTCCGGGCTCTCCCTTAGAGATAAGGTGAGAAGCTCGGTCATCCGGGAGAGACTAGGAGTAGAGCCGCTGTTCTTCCACGTTGAGAGGAGCCAGATGAGGTGGCTCTGGCATCTCATCAGGATGCTTCCTGGACGCCTCCCTGGGGAAGTGTTCCGGGCATGTCCCACCGGTAGAAGCGGAAGAAGATGGATGGATGGATGGATGTAATGAATCCAGAATGTATGACATTTTTGTTTTTTTAATTGTATTACAAAAAATAAAGAACTTTATCACATTATTCTAGTTTTCTGAGACAGTCCTGTATATACCGTATTTTTCGGACTAAAAGTCGCTCGGAATATATGTCCCATTAGCCATAAAATTCACAATGAAGTGAAAATATATGTCGCTCCAGAGTATAAGTCGCATTTTGGGGAAAATGTATTTGACAAAATCCAACACCAAGAACAGACATGAACGAGCAACAACAGGCTAAACGATACGGTATGCTAACGTGACATAAACACAAACGAAAAGCTGAGAACGGGCCCGACGTAACATTGACGTTATCCAAATAACTATAACATAAATAACACCTTTATCAAACCATCTGTATCACTCGAAATCAATAAATCCATCGATCGTCCTTTATATCAACAATGCTGGGTGCGCGCCACTGACGGCGGTTGCACTTCAAATTATTCCACAGGCCCACATAACAATAAATAAATTATACATAAAATGACTATTATATAAGGAATAATATTATCAAACCATCTGTGTCACTCCAAATCATTAAATCCATCGATCGTCCTTTATGTCAACAATGCCGCATGCGCGCCGCGCCGCTGACCGCGGTTGCACTTCAAATTATTCCACCGGCCCATATGACGATATATAAATTACGTATATATCAAATAACTATTATACAAGCAATAATTTTATCAAACCATCTGGATCACTCCAAATCATTAAATCCATCGATCGTCTGCCACTGGCAGAGTTCGTGATCATTAAGTGCCGTCCTTTTTACCTGCCAAGGGAATTTACCGCGATTCTGCTCGTCGCGGTTTACATCCCGCCTTCCAACATCGAAGGCGACAGGATCGCGGCTCTTAGTGAACTGTACCAGGCTGTCAGTGAACAAGAGACAGCGCACCCTGACGGTTTCACCATCTTCGCTGGGGATTTTAATCATGCTAACCTGAAGTTTATTTTTCCGAGGCTTCACCAGCATGTTAATTTTCCTACGCGCGGCGACAGCTTCCTGGACCTGGTCTACTCTTCGCATAAAAGAGCTTTCAAAGCCGCCCCCATCTTGGACTTTCTGACCATATCACTGTTATGCTTTTGCCCGCATACAGACAAATGGTGAGAGCGTCCAGGTCAGTTCGCAAGTAGGTACGGGTGTGGCCTGAGGGTGCCTCTGATGCACTGCGTGACTGCTTTGGCTCTACTGACTGGAACATGTTTAGGAGGGCTGCCACTTACGACGATCGGTCAGACATTGAGGAGTATACTGACTCTGTTTCCTTCTACATCAGGAAGTGCATTGATGATGTGACTCACTCAAAATCCATCGTCACTCGGGCTAACCGGAAGCCATGGCTGACGGGGGCTGTCTTCAGGCTGCTGAGGGCCAGGGACAAAGCCTTTTGAGCGGGGGATGAGGCTGGCTTGAGGACTGTGAGGGCTGACCTGTCCCGGGGCATCAAAGATGCAAAGAGGGCGTTCTCGTGCAAAATTACCGCCCACTTCAAGGACAGCAGGGACACACGGAGCCTTTGGCAGGGCATTCAGACCATCACGGATTACAAGCCCGCGCCGCAGAGCTGTGAAGGCCGCTATCAACATCCGTAAGGCGGCGGGCCCCGACAACATCCCGGGTCGAGCGCTGAAGGACTGCGCTGGTGAGCTGACGGATGTCTTCACAGACATCTTTAACACTTCCCTGTAGCAGGCCATTGTCCAGTCGTGTTTCAAAGCTGCCACCATCGTACCTGTGCCGAAGAAACCTGCTCCGTCCTGCTTCAATGACTACCGCCCCGTGGCACTTACGCCCATCATCATGAAGTGCTTTGAGCGGCTTGTCATGGAGCACATCCGATCCGTTCTCCCCCCCACCATTGACCCCTTCCAGTTTGCGTACCGAGCCAAACGGTCCTCTGAGGATGCCATCTGCTCTGCCCTCCACTCGGCCCTCACCCACCTGGAGAGAAGGGACTCGTATGTGAGATTGCTGTTTGTGGACTTCAGTTCTGCCTTCAACACCATTGTGCCACAACGCCTCATCAGCAAACTTGACACGCTGGGCCTCAGTACCTACCTCTGCAACTGGCTACTGGACTTCCTCTGTCAGAGGCCACAGGTAGTACGTGTTGGCGACAAAATCTCCGCCAGCATCAAGCTGAGCACGGGGGCCCCCCAAGGCTGCGTGCTCAGTCCGCTGCTCTTCACCCTCCTGACGCATGACTGCACTGCAACCTACAGCGACAACCGTATAGTGAAGTTTGCTGACGACACGACTCTGGTGGGTCTCATCACCAAGGGAGACGAGACTCAATACAGGCTGGAGGTTGACCTTCTGACCACGTGGTGCAGGGACAACAACCTCCTGCTGAACGTCGACAAGACCAAGGAGATTGTTGTGGACTTCCGGAAGGGTCACACCCAACACCTGCCACTGGCCATCGACGGTGCTGTGGTGGAGAGAGTGAGCAGCGCCAAGTTCCTGGGGGTGCACATCAGTGAGGATCACTCCTGGTCCACCAACACCGCATCACTGACAAAGAAAGCCCAGCGCCGCCTGTACTTCCTGCGGAAACTCAGGCGAGCGAGCGCTCCTCCGGCCGTCATGACTACATTTTACCGCGGCACCATTGAGAGCGTCCTCTCCAGCTGTATTGCTGTTTGGGGTGGCGGGTGCACTGACTACAACTTGAAGGCCCTGCAGCGCATAGTGAACACGGCTGGTAAGATTATTGGTGCTTCGCTCCCCTCCTCGAAGTACATTTACACCTCCCATCTCACCCGCAAGGCGACCACGATTGTGAGTGATGTGAGTCACCCCGCTCACTCTTTGTTCGAGCTTCTGCCCTCTGGGAAGAGGTACAGAAGCCTGCGCTCCCGCACCACCAGACTCTCAAACAGCTTCATACTCCAGGCTGTCAGGATCCTGAACTCGCTTCCCCGTTCTGCGTAGCGTCCTGTACTTTTACTGTCTGTATGCACACTGTATAATACGCACCCTAAAAATGGCATGTTGATGCTGGAAAAAAGCCTGTACCCATGTATATTACGCACCCAATTTTTATGAATTATTTTTTATTTTTTATTTTTTTAGTCCCAATGATCGTCACACACGCAGGGAGGCAATGGGTCCCATTTTTATAGTCTTTAGTATGGTCTTAACTAGGCTGGATAGAATTATTTTTTTTGGCGTTGATTTCTCCGACTGCCCGTAAAGGCACCACCGCGATCAGTTGCGGACATGTGAAAAAGGCGTGCGGACGTGAAAAAGGCGGCTCTGTATGGGAGAGACGTTGAAGAGGAATAAAAACACCCTTGGAAACCAAAACTTGCCCCTCGTCGTGACTCGGAGCCGCAACAAATGTTTCGGATTTGTGTAGAGTACAGTGTGACAGCAAACGAGCAGGTGATCGAGTAAGCGTCTGATACGAGAGCATTGCGGTCATATGGAGCATGTTTGAAGTGAACAGCAGAGACGAAAGGAACAAGGCAAAGTGTTGTGAAATAAAATATTACCTGTAATACGCATTTTGTTATTTGCTGATTGAAACTGCTAATTAAACTGTGAATTGAAACTAATAGGAAGAAAACAACTCTCGCTCTTTATATAGCTGACATGTCTTCGGATCCATAGTGCGCATGCGCAGTCATACTGCCTCCGTATGACGTCCGGTCCGCGATGGAGATTAAAAAACAAACAATATTTGACAATAACACACCATCAAGGATTGCACCATCGCATCAAACGATGTGTCGTCAATTATGAATTTTACTGACTAAGTGTGTTGGGCAGGATGGCTGAATGCGATGCGCGATTGACAACAAACAAGAAGAAAGGTGATTTCAAGTTTTATTTCGAGGGAGATTTGTCATGTCTCGTCCCCAGTTTTGCTATGTGTCAAGGTTGCCATAGTTTCTGTTCGCGTCGCCCCTCCCTTCCTGTGTCACCTCAATCAATGTAACGTGTTTTGTATTTAAGTCCTGTCTGCCCCTCGCTCACCGTCGGATCATTGCATGTGTTACTGTCATGAAGTCTGTTTGGTTTCTGTTCCTGTCTTTGGTAATGTCACCCTGTCTTTTTGTTCCACGTCTTTGTCGGTGAGTCCTGCTGTTGGTTTTGTTGTACCATGATTTTCTTAAAAAAAATGAAAAGAATAAAATAAAATAAAAAAAATTAAAAATTAAAAAAAAATTGTACCCATGTATAATGCGCACCCCAGATTTTAGGACAATAAATTAGTTAAATTTCGCGCATTATACACAAAAAAAAACGGTATTTATTATTACTCTTATTATTTATTGTTTGTGCCTTCTTGTTTTTTATATTGCGTCGTTTACTTGTATGTCTATCGTGTAATATGTCTTGTCACCGTGGGATAGAGAAAACGTAATTTCGATCTCTTTGTGTGTCTCGGCATGTGAAGACGTTGACAATAAAGCAGACTTTGACTTTATGTCAACAATGTGCGGCTCCGGCCGGGTGCGCGTTGCTGACGGCGGTTGCACTTCAAAATATTCCACAGGCTCATATGATTATAAACAACATTTTTATCAAACAATCTCTGTCACTTCAAGTCATTCAATCCGTGATTTGTCCTTAATGTAAAACACCGCCGCGTATGCGCCGCGCTGCAGTTGCAGTTCAGATTACATATATATATATATATATATATATATATATATACCGTTTTTTTCCGTGTATAGTGCGCAATATTTAACTAATTTATTGTACTAAAATCTGGGGTGCGTATTATACATGGGTACAAAAAAGAAATTTTAATTTTTTTTTTTTTAATTTTTTTTTTTTTTAAAGAAAGTCAACGTACAACAAAACCAACAACAGGACTGACCGACAAAGTCGTGGAACAAAAAGACAGGGTGACATTACCAAAGACAGGAACAGAATGACAGTAACACATGCAATGATCCAACGGTGAGCGAGGGGCAGACAGGACTTAAATACAAAACACGTTACATCGATTGAGGTGACACAGGAAGAGAGGGGCGACGCGAACAGAAACTATGGCAACCTAGACACATAGCAAAACTGGGGACGAGACATGACAAATCTCCCCCGAAATAAAACTCACCTTTCTTCTTGTTTGTTGTCAATCGCGCATCGCATTCAGCCATCCTGCCCAACACACTTAGTAGAATTCATAATTGACGACACATCGTTTGATGCGATGGTGCAATCCTCGATGGTGTGTTATTGTCAAATATTGTTTGTTTTTTAATCTCCATCGCGGACCGGACGTCATATGGAGGCCGCCATTACAGATGCGCAGAACGGTTGCGCAAGACACGTCAGCTATATAAAGAGCGAGAGTTCAGTTCTCCACCTATTAGTTTCAATTCACAGTTTAATTAGCAGTTTCAATCAGCAAATAACAAAATGCGTATTACAGGTAATATTTTATTTCACAACACTTTGCCTTGTTCCTTTGGTCTCTGCTAGAGATGCACCGATCCGATATCTGGATTGGATATCGGCCCCGATATCAACAAAATAGATGGATCGGGTATCGGAAAATGCAGCCGATCTGTGAGCCGATACTTTCCTTAATCTATTAGGACGCGGGCTACGTCATACGTCAGCAGCACGTGTGCCGCATGCCACGAGGGTTTTCTAAACAAACGCAAACATGGAGCGAACGTTCGCTTATCTTCCCCGGGTTGCTAAGCGGACGTCAAACCCTGCGCGTTCGCTTCTTTTCGGGTTGCTAATGGGACGTCAAAGGCTGCGCGTTCGCTTCTCTCCCGAATGGGGGGGGGGGGGGGAGGCTAATCGGATGTTAAACGCTGCGTGTTCGCTTCTCTTCCGGGGGGGTGTTAATGGGACGTTAAACGCTTTGTGTGGCGGGCTCCATCTAGTGTGGAAACTGAGAAGCTGAGCTCAAGCTTCTTGTGCGGGCCATATTCAATTATGTTTTCAGAATTTGCTGCGGGCCAATAAAAACTGGCCCGTTAGTTTGGACACCCCTAATTTAGAGCAAAGAACTGTGTAGTCTGCCTGATGCCATTGCCTTTGGTCTTTTCTGTTCCACATGTAGAGTTATGTAGCTTGTTAAGTCAACCATAATATCGGATCGGTATCGGGTATCGACCGATACGCAAAGTCACGGCATCGGTATCGGTATCGAAACTGAAAAAGTCGGATCGGTGCATCTCTAGTCTCTGCTGTTCATCCTAAAACACAAAGGCGCTCTTTAAGCAATGCGACAGTGAGCGCCCGGCGCGCTGCGGTTGCGCGACCGCACCAAATTAAGCTCCCTGCGCAGTGCGCACTGAGGTCCACTTAAATTTTAGAAAGTACATCAGGACTTTAAAAATAATTCTCCACCTATTAGTTTCAATTCACAGTTTAATTATCAGTTTCAATCAGCAAATAACAAAATGCGTATTACAGGTAATATTTTATTTCACAACCCTTGTTCCTTTCGTCTCTGCTGTTCACTTCAAACACCCTCCATACGACCGCAATGCTCTTGTATCAGACGCTCGCTCGATCACCTGCTAGTTTGCTGTCTGTCACAATGTACCCTACACAAATCCGAAACATTTGTTGCGGCTCCGAGTCACGACGAGGGGCAAGTTTTGGTTTCCAAGGGTGTTTTTATTCCTCTTCAACGTCTCTCCCATACAGAGCCGCCTCTTTCCCGTGCGCGGACGGAGCGCGGTGGTGCGTTTAGGGGCAGTCGGACAAATCAACGCCAACAAAAAAAATGACATCCAGCCTAGTTAAGACCATACCAAAGACTATAAAAATGGGATCCATTGCCTCCCTGCGTGTGTGACGATCTTTGGGACTTAAAAAAAAAAAAAAAAAAAAAAAAAAATTTAAAAAAAATCATAAAAATTGGGTGCATATTATACATGGGTACAAGCTTTTTTCCAGCATCAGCATGCCATTTTTAGGGTGCGTACTATACATGGGGGCGCACTATACACGGAAAGAAACGGTATATATATATATATATATATATATATAAAAATTCCCCTCTCACCCTCCGCGGGTGGTCTCCCACTCCAAGCTCGGGTCCTCTACCAGAGGCCTGGGAGCTTGAGGGTTCTGCGCAGTATTTTGGCTGTTCCTAGCACTGCACTCTTCTGGACTGAGATGTCTGATGTTGTTCCTGGAATCTGCTGTAGCCACTCCTCCAGTTTGGGGGTCACTGCCCCAAGTGCCCCAATGACCACGGGCACCACCGAGGCCTTCACTTTCCAGGCCTTCTCAAGCTCTTCTTTGAGGCCCTGGTATTTCTCTAGCTTCTCAAGTTCTTTTTTCCTGATGTTGCCATCGCTTGGTATTGCTACATCCACTACCACGGCCTTCTTCTGTTGTTTATCCACCACCACAATGTCCGGTTGGTTCGCCATCACCTTCTTGTCAGTCTGGATCTGGAAGTCCCACAGGATCTTGGCTCGCCCATTCTCTGTCACCTTAGGGGGTGCTTCCCACTTTGAACTTGGGGCTTCCAGTCCATACTCTGCACAGATGTTCCTGTACACTATGCCAGCCACTTGGTTATGACGTTCCATGTATGCTTTCCCTGCTAGCATCTTACACCCTGCTGTTATGTGCTGGACTGTCTCAGGGGCCTCTTTGCACAGCCTGCACCTTGGGTCTTGTCTGGTGTGGTAGATCTTGACCTCTATTCCTCTGGTGTTCAGAGCCTGTTCCTGTGCAGCCATGATGAGTGCCTCTGTGCTGTCCTTCAGTCCAGCTTTTTCCAGCCATTGGTAGGATTTCTTGATGTCAGCCACTTCACTTATCTGTCGATGGTACATCCCATGTAGGGGTTTGTCCTCCCATGATGGTGTCTCTAGCCACTCCTCCTCTGTTTGCCATTGTCTGAGACATTCACTGAGCACGACATCCGTTCGGGCCTTTTCCTTGATGTACTCATGGATCTTGGCTGTTTCATCCCGAACAGTGGCTCTCACACTCAGTAGTCCTCGGCCTCCTTCTTTGCGGCTAGTGTACAGTCTCAGGGTGCTGGACTTAGGGTGGAACCCTCCGTGCATGGTTAGGAGCTTCCGTGTCTTGACATCTGTGGTCTGAGTCTCTTCCTTTGGCCATCTTATTATTCCTGCAGGGTATCTGATGACTGGCAGGGCGTAGCTGTTTATTGCCCGGATCTTGTTCTTGCCATTTAGCTGACTTCTGAGGACTTGCCTTACTCGTTGTAGGTATTTGGCTGTGGCTCCTCTCCTTGTGGCTTCATCGAGGTTGCCATTTGCTTGTTGGATACCGAGGTACTTGTAGCTGTCCTCAATGTCTGTTATTGTTCCTTCTGGGAGTGAGACCCCATCTGTATGGACTACCTTCCCTCTCTTTGTCACCATGCGACCGCACTTCTCTAGTCCGAATGACATTCCAATGTCTGTGCTGTAGATCCTGGTTGTGTGGATCAGTGAATCGATGTCTTGCTCGCTCTTGGCATACAACTTTATGTCATCCATGTATAGGAGGTGACTGATGGTGGCCCCATTTTTGAGTCGGTATCCGTAGCCAGTCTTGTTGATTATTTGGCTGAGGGGGTTCAGACCTATGCAGAACAGCAGTGGGGACAGAGCATCTCCTTGGTATATGCCACATTTGATGGAGACTTGTGCAATTGGCTTGTAATTGGCCTCAAGGGTTGTTTTCCACAGTCCCATCGAGTTTGCAATGAAGGCTCTCAGGTTCCTGTTGATGTTGTACAGTTCCAAGCATTCAGTGATCCATGAGTGTGGCATGGAGTCGTAGGCTTTCTTGTAATCAATCCAGGCAGTGCACAGGTTGGTGTGTCGAGTCTTGCAGTCTCGGGCGACTGTTCCGTCAACCAGCAGCTGGTGTTTGGCTCCTCTGGTATTGCTGCCTATGCCTTTCTGTGTTGTGCTCATGTATTGAGCCATGTGCACACTTATCTTAGCCGCTATGATGCCTGACATGATCTTCCATGTTGTAGGGAGACAGGTTATTGGCCGATAGTTGGATGGGACTGTACCCTTCGTGGGATCCTTCAGGATCAGGATTGTGCGTCCTTCAGTTAACCATTCGGGGTGAGTTCCAACTTTTAGTAGCTGGTTCATTTGTTCTGCTAGGCGCTCATGGAGTGCAGTGAGCTTCTTAATCCAGTAGGCATGGATTATATATATATATATATATATATATATATATATATATATACACATATATATATATACACATATATACACACCTTTTTTTCCCATGTATAATGTGCCCCCATGTAAAATACGCACCCTAAAGATAGCATGTCGATGCTGGAAAAAATTTTGACTCCTACTTAAGTCCGTAAACCTAAAATTATTTCAGAAAAAAGATCATCTTTGCGAACAACCGGATGTTATTCTGCCGGTCAGTATCACTGCGCATGCGCTAGCAAACTCGATAGCGGAGAAATGTTTTGGATTTGTGTAGGGTACATTGTGACAGCAAACGAGTAGGTGATCGAGCAAGCGTCTGATACGAGAGCATTGTGTTCGTATGGAGCGTGTTTGAAGTGAACAGCAGAGACAAAGGAACAAGGCAAAGTGTTGTGAAATAAAATATTACCTGTAATATGCATTTAGGTTTAGAACTGAACTCTCGCTCTTTAGTATATAGCTGACGTGTCTTGCGCATCCGTTCTGCGCATCTGTAATGGCGGCCTCCGTATGATATCCGGTTTGTGATGGAGATTAAAAAACAAACAATATTTGACAATAACACACCATCAAGGATTGCACCATCGCATCAAACGATGTGTCGTCAATTATGAATTTTACTGACTAAGTGTGTTGGGCAGGATGGCTGAATGCGATTGACAACAAACAAGAAGAAAGATGATTTCAAGTTTTATTTCGAGGGAGATTTTCTTCTTCTTCAAAAAAAGAAAAACCCTTTACCCATGTATTATGCACACCCCAGATTTTAGGACAATAAATTAGTTAAATTTTGCGCATACATGGGAAAAAACGGTATATATATGTATAAAATCATAACCTACCGGTGTGGCATAACCACTAACTAACCCTAACTATAATTAACTACCACACCCTGTTTTTCAGGTTTCAGCCTGATCCCGCGATCTGACACTTTCCCCCTCAGGATATTAATTTTCCTTTAACATAACCCCTACTCCATTTCTCTTCCAATCCATACTGTAGCAATCGAAACTCTGCCCCCGAAATGTCTGGCCTTACTACCTGTCCACCTAGCAGAGATGGGGACTCGAGTCACTGTGACTTGGACTCGAGTTGACTCGAGTCACTGTGACTTGGACTCGAGTTGACTTGAGTCGCTGTTGTGATGACTTGTGATTTGACAAAAATAAAAAAACTTGAGACTCGACTTGGACTTGGAAGTTAAAGACTCGGGACTTGACTTGAGACACGATGACTTGAATGACTTCCGTGTTACATATTTAGTTTATGTTTTCAGTTTGAATATAAAATTACCAATACATTTAAAAAAGTAATATCAATAACACGGTAGGAGCGCAGGCTGAGAATGGCGTTGTCATGATTGGATCGCTACCCTGTCAATCAATCAGTCGTGCCCTCTCTACCTACCTCACATGTTTATTGGAGAATCACGCCCCTTTATATCAGACATGCACAAACATGTCAGCGGAAGCGGTACCGCGAGTCATCACCTTCGGCTATCGTAATTACCTTTATGACGGCAAAAGACGGACAGCACAGTGCAAGATATGCAACAGAAACATTTCAGACAGCCAGACGACAACTTCAAACTTTGTCCGTTTGAAGTTTATAGAGCTCTGGTGTCTCCAGATGTTACAGATGCAACATAACATTTTTCTAATGCTCTTTAATGTGTTTCTTCTTTCAGATTTTTTTGAGATTATTTTTTCATATTTGCAACTCAAATGTGTCAGACACTGTCGGCAGACGTTCATTTGTTTAGATTGAGCTGTCAATCATTGTATGAGGTAATTTCTTTTTTTGTTTGATTCCATGGTGTATTTGACTGAATATCAGTAATTACAGTGCAAATCCAAATTATTGTCATATTTTTTAACCAGTTAGACACATTGGACAATGATGGTTACTTAAAGGTACTTATATCTTGTCTTTTCACGTTACTAAGATCAGATTCCGCGGGTAGAATTGCAATAATAATGTGACTTGACCTGGCCTTGACTTGACCTATTTAAGGACTTGACTTGGACTTGACTTGACCTATTTAAGGACTTGACTTGACTTGCCCAAGAAAAAAATGACTTGGGACTTACTTGAGACTTGAAGGTTAAAACTTGAGACTGACTTGAGACTTGCACATGTGTGACTTGGTCCCATCTCTGCCACCTAGTCTCATGGACACACGATATACTTTTCACCTAATCATCAAATCAACTAATTCCAAACAATTGATCTGGTGAATGAAATATAATCTATTTCACAGAAGGGGCAGTAAGACAATAAGTCATGTACATCTGCATTAAAGTGTAAGGCATAGCAATCTAGCAATTTTTGCCAACAGAATTTGAGTACTTACCACGGAAAGCATTGACATCTCCATAATGGATTTGTAGCACAAAGTAAGACACTCCTGAATTCCGTCCAACTTCAAACCCAACATCTATCAAGGAACAGGGCCAAATTAAAATGAAGGAAAACAAGAATACAATTTTATAGTACAGTTCACTATCAAAACAAAAACATAAAATTATTGAATTTGTCTTTTGCTATCTTAATTGTACATGAAAAATAATGCTATTAAATTAATTAGAGACAAAATATTTATTTATTTAACCATAATCAGTTGATTTAATAAAGTCACATTTAAAAAAAAATAACGTTTCACTTTGGTTGTCATGACAGTTATTTTTTTAACTGAAATTCTAAAATGTACTACAGGTTGCTTTCAAGTAAAATGTGTTGGAAGACTTGGAAAATCATGCAGTTAAACGTCAGCAATTACAAGTTATTACTTTAGAACTTGTTATACAAGTGTTTTTGTAGAATAATGTTGAATTAAAGTAGCCTAAATGTTCAAAACAATTCCAAGACCTAATGGTACCTGTTTTGGGTGCCATTATTGGGTTTATCCCTACTAGGTGGTTAAACTCCCCTTAAAAACCGGTTGTTCAAAAACAAAGGTTGCAAAGACTTTAAATTGAGGTTGTATGCTTAAAAGGTGCAAGGTAATCTCACCACACAGTGTGTTGCCATCTCAGGACTCAGACCGGCAACTCACTTTGCAGTGAAATAGTTGCTTAAGCAGTAAAAATCAAATGTGTTTCATTGAAAAAAGAGAGAAGACAGATTGCATTTGGCTTCTCTGGGAAATGGCTGGACATTTAAGTGTCTTGTATGAAAGTTATTTTGAAATAGTTTGGGAGTTGGCCTGAGCATTCAGACAGATGCCTCTCACTGTTATTCCCAAGACATTAAGTAAAATGGGGGAGCAGGCAAGTGGTCAATAAACCAAATCGCTGTATCGCTGTTTGGGGTGGTAGCTGCACTGAATACAACATGAACGCCCTGCAGCGCATAGTGAACATGGCTAGTAAGATTATTGGTGCTTTACTCCCCTCCCTGAAAGACATTTACACCTCCCATCTCACCCGCAAGGCGACCACGATTGTGAGTGATGTGAGTCACCCCGCTCACTCTTTGTTTGATCTTCTGCCCTCTAGGAAGAGGTACAGGAGCCTGCGCTCCCGCACCACCAGACTCACCAACAGCTTCATACTCCAGGCTGTTAGGATCCTGAACTCTCTCCCCCCATCTGCGTAGTGTCCTGTACTTTTGCGCTATATTCTGACTGTCTGCTGTATGCACACTTGCTCCATTTATCTCCTCTTATTTATTATGTTATTTGTTTATTTGTTATTTATTCATCACTCTTATTTATTCAATGTTTGTGCCTTCTTGTATATATTTTTTGTGTTGTTTACTTGTATGTATATTGTGTACTATGTCTTGTCACCGTGGGATAGTGGGAACGTAAATTCGATTTCTTTGTGTGTCTTGGCATGTGAAGAAATTGACAATAAAGCAGACTTTGACTAAAAGGATTCTCAAGCAAGTCTTCACT
Organism: Syngnathus typhle; assembly: GCF_033458585.1. Classification (NCBI taxonomy): domain Eukaryota; kingdom Metazoa; phylum Chordata; class Actinopteri; order Syngnathiformes; family Syngnathidae; genus Syngnathus; species Syngnathus typhle. The sequence continues at coordinate 11,426,830 of NC_083749.1, forward strand.
ATAGTGACATTTAAATTGATCCTGGGCCAGGTCATGACATACTCTTAGGGTGAGGCTCATGTACATTCATACATGCTACATGACAATATTTCTTGGAAAATGTACCTTTGGGTAGATTTGTTGGTGGTGCATTTCGAGCCCATGCATACAAAATGGATGTTTCATCAACACAAGTACCCCGTGTAGTGCCACAGTCCCTTGAATGAAAATGTCAAAGTCAGTCATTCAAAGACAGTGCATTGCACATCATCAGAAACAGACTCACACAACAACAAACTGCTGTGTTGGTACCCTTGAAGAAAAATTCACAGTGATGCCTAAAATGTCTTGAAAGCAAAAAAAGCATTATGTTGTTGTGTTTGACCAAATGAAATGTTTAAAGAATGGAAATGAAATTGGCCTGGACAATAACCATTGCACCCTTCAATTGGTGCACAACCTATTCAACCCACCATTGCAAATTTCTACAACTCATCAGACAGCACCTGTATTTTGCTATTTAACAAAATGCACAGGGTCCCATACTGCAAGTATGACCACTGTGGGCAAATACATTTTCAATGGGTCATGGAGCTCAACAGTGTAAAATATGAATAAATATGAATTTAATGTATTTTATAAAATATCATATTATATTGTTTTAATAAGCTGTCACTGTGTAACGCTTGTATTTATTGTTGTAATGACAAAATAGAGACCAAGAAAAATAATGAAAAAAGTTCATTAATATTAAAATGACATCTTTGAGAAGCACACCCAAATTGTTATGTTCACCCCTGGCTATAATAATAAATATACAATGAACATGTGGAAAACTAACACCATGTTAGGTATTACCAGTAGTTGGTGATGGAAACGGGGGTCTTGCAGCCAAACAGCAGCATGTGATGGACTGTGTTCATACTGGCCTGAGGCATGAAGTCCACTGAGAAGGAAAAACATTTGGTTAGAATGATTAAATAGGAATATGTACCGTATTTTTCAGAATATAAGTCATGTTTTTTTTCATAGTTTGGGTGGGGGGAGGGTTGACTTATACTGAGGAGTGACTTATATGTTGATTTTTTTCACAAATTTTCAAAATTTAAAAAAAAAAAAAAAAGGTGAAACCGCAATAAATTAACCGCGATGTAGCAAGGAATTACTGTAGTTTGAACTGCAAGTGACATCGGCGGCGCAGCGCGGCGGTTGTTTACAAAAAGGACAAAAGGATTCGATCACGGGATGACGAACATGACGAAGGCATCATTAGCGGCTTTGTTTGTAAGTGACAAGGAGGACGAAGAAATTGAAAGATTTAATGATTTGGAGTGACACAGGAGGTTTGAAAAACTATTATGGCTTTTACGCACGCCCGGACCTACTCTACGGAGCTCTCTTTCACCTCCGTGGATGGAAGTCGGAGGCCGACGCTCGGCCAGGTGGCTGCCCGGGGACGGTGGATGGGGCTCGGACATGGCTTTTACGCTCGCCCGGTCCTATTCTATGGAGCTCTCTCCCACCTCTGTGGCTGGAAGTGACACCTCCGGGGATGGAAGTCAACGCCGCCACACGCCTGGAAGTCGACGCCGGTGCTTGTGGCGGTGAACTATTTATGTTATAGTTATTTTATATCAGGGCTGTGGACTCGGTCGGATTTTTGCACCGAGTCCGAGTCCGGCTGTCCATTTTTTCAGTTAATTCATGTGACTGCTTAGTCTTTATTCAAGGCTAATTTAGATCAAAATCTAAATAATTACAACAGTTTTATGATGGCTTTGTCTTTATTAAACATATAAACGAATACAGTAAACAGATACTTTCAAGTTTTAATCGTTAATTACACCATTATAGCTCAGACATGTATCTAAACACAAATAATTAGTGACGACCCCTTATTTGGAAAGCGAAAAACCCATGTCGTACGGCGTCAGCACTATGTTGTTTTCAATAAAAACATGAAGACCTCACGTTTGCGTCAGTCAATTTTAATTTTTATAAAGGATTATTCTCATTGAACCGGGGTGCATTCAAAGACCAGTCGTCCCGACGGAACACTCATTCACTTCACTAGAACGCAACAATATAATTACGTGAGCTCTTTGCATAAACCTCGATGCAAAGAAATTCCTCTTTTTGGGTACAGGCTACAAGGAGTATATATTACAAAGGAGACTTTATACTTAATTGTGATCATCATTCATCCATCCATCCATCCATTTTATTTTATTACTCAGGTATTTTCAAAGCAAATTAATATTGTTGCATTTATTAATTTGCTTTAACATGACAGCGCAATATAATTAAAAGCTGACACGATAGCAATGTCAAACGTGTTCATTTAAGAAAAAGCCACACACGTTTTTGATCAAATCTTTCATAACGAGAATGATTTGAGTGAATTGATTTTACAATTTTTATCCCCCCTCCCCACCATCTGTCACTTTGCTTGGGACAAAAGGAGCCTTCAGAACTGAAAGTGCGTCTCAATTATTCATTCAAATCAATTCACTCAGATCATTCTCGTTATGAAAGATTTGATCACAAAACGTTTCCGTCTGTACGACTGTTTTTTGAATGCACCCCGCTTCAATGGCAGAACGCGGATGAATTTAAAGACATCAAATGAGAATAATCCTTTATAAAAATTAAAATTGACTGACGCAAACGTGAGTTCTTCATGTTTTTATTGAAAACAACATAGTGCTGACGCCGTACAATGCCGTACGACTTCGGTTTTTCGCTATAATTTGGTATAATTCGAGGTAGTCCAAGCTCACCCAAAGTTAAGGTTTCATGGGAATATTATTGTCATAATTGTCTGGACCATATATGATAATTGTTTAATGGTAGTTATTGATAGATCTTGAAGATGTAAAGTTATAGGTGCATATAGCACGTTCATTGTAAGAGGGGAAGAGATGTTGTGTATTTTGGGCTAACTCAAATTCCGTAGTAGAAAAACCCCGGAAGTGGGATGGGCGCATTCTGTGTTGTTGTGGTACGCCCTGTGAACGCACTGTGAGTAAGGAATAAAGCAGTTATCATTCACGTCGTTGTCCGACCTATTCTTGCTATCTAAGAACCTGGAAAATAGTAAGGATATAACATATATCACGGGTCATTACGACAAGTTTGGTGGAGTTTTTACTGCTTCTTCCAACTCCTACCGCGCTGACTGTAACCTGACACTCTCTGGCTGCGTCTTGCCTTTTTTTTTTATTGTCGGACTCGGTGGACTCGGTCAAAATCAGCTCCGAGTCCGAGTCCGGCAAAAATGACCGAGTCCACAGCCCTGTTTTATATATTTTATTTCGTGTAGCAACTTGTATATGTTTTTATCGTTACAGTTCAGTAGTTGTTGGCTCGTTGAACTCTTGTTTTGTTAAATAAAGAGCCGTTTACCAAACCCACATCTTTCCTGGTACTTTGTTAACGCTACAATATTGTTATATACTACATTTTTGGAATAACGACGAGGCTGACGTCAGGGCGCACGCGCAGCGTTGTTGACAAAGGACAAGGAATTTGATCGATGAATTTAATGATTTGGAGTGACAGATGGTTTGATAATATTGTTAAGTCGCACCAGCCATAAAATGCCCAAAAATGTGAAAAAAAACATATATAGTCAGTCGCTCCGGAGTATAAGTCACATTTTGGGGGGCAATTTATTCGACAAAATCCAACACCAAGAACAGACATGAACGAGCAACAACAGACTAAACGATACGGTATGCTAATGTGACAAACACACACGAGGAGCTGAGAACGGGCCTGACGTAACATTCAGTTACTTAAAAAAAACTATTCCATAAATAACACGTTTATAAAACCATCTGTGTCACCCCAATTCATTAAATCCATCGATCGTCCTTTGTCAACAATGCCGTGTGCCGCGCCGCAGTTCAAATTATTCTACATGCCCATACAACGATATATAGACTATATTTTAAATAACTATCATATAAACACCAATATTATCAAACCATTTGTGTCACTCCAAATCATTAAATCCATCGATCAAATTTCTCGTCTTTTATCGATCATCCTTTGTCAACAATGCCGTGTGCCCCGCCGCAGTTCAAATTATTCCACAGGCCCATACAACGATATATAAACTATATTTTAAATAACCATTACATAAACAACAATATTATCAAACCATTTGTGTCACTTCAAATCATTAAATCCATCGATCAAATTTCTTGTCCTTTATGTCATCCTGTTGACAGAGGACATGTCCAGAGGATATGGCGCTTTAAAGTGTTAATTACTTTATTTGATTTTTTCTCTCTATTTTTCATGTTTTGAATATGTTCAAGATAAAGATATCAAAGCATGTGAAGTGATCAACTGTACTAAAAATAACATGTGAAGTGGTCAACTATACTTGTAAGTAAGTGATGTGTTAATGATCAAGTAAAGATTTGTGAAAAAAAACATACATAAGTCGCTCCTGAGTATAAGTCGCCCCTCCACCCAAACTATGAAAAAAAACCCGCGACTTATAGTCCGAAAATTACGCTAGTTATATACTAATCTGTGGAATAACAACGAGGCTGACGTCAGCGGCGCACGCGCGGTGTTGTTGACAAAGGACGAGGAATTTGATCGATGGATTTAATGATTTGGAGTGACACAGATGGTTTGATAATATTGTTGTTTATATGATAGTTATTTGATATATACTTTATATATCGTTATATGGGTATGTGGAATATTTAGAATATTTAGACGTCAGCGGCGCGGCGCATACGCGGCATTGTTGACATAAAAGACGATCGATGGATTTAATGAATTGGAGTGACACAGGTGGTTTTATAAACATGTTATTTATGCAATAGTTATTTGAATAAATCTGAATGTTACGTCAGGCCCGTTCTCAGCTCTTCGTTTGTGTTTATGTCACGTTAGCATGCCTATTGTTTAGCGGCTAAACAATTAAAAACTCCTTTCCTCGGGGGCCGGATCCCTACATGTTTTCCAAGTTTCCCTCGTTAAACACACCTAATTCAAATGTCCAGTTCGTCCTCACTTTCAGCAGGAGCCTGATTAATTGAATCAGGTGTGTTTAACGAGGGAAACTTGGAAAACATGTAGGGATTCGGCCCCCGAGGACTGGATCCTGACACCCCTGGTTTAGCCGGTTGTTGCTCGTACATGTCTGTTCTTGGTGTTGGATTTTGTCGAATACATTTCCCCCCAAATGCGACTTATACTCCGGAGCGACTTATATATGTTTGTTTTTTACATTTTATTGTGCATTTCATGGCTAATGCGACGTATATTCCGGAGCGACTTTCAGTCCAGAAAATATGGTACTTATACTGTATACAACTTTAAAATAATACTGATTAACCAGATTTTGCATTAAACACATTCGTTTTTCATGGCGCCTTGATCCTACACTCATAAAGAACATAATTCATTAGAGGACTGATATTTAGACACCAGTCTCTTCAAATGGGAAAGCATGAAGAAAAAAGAACACGGTTAAACAGAGATGCTAGTTGGAAAAAAAAAAAAAATTTCATGACATAATTACAAATAAAAAAATTAAAAAAAAAAGATCATATAATGATCATATTCATTTAGTGTACCATGGTTATAATGGTAGAAAATCTTTAATATAAATACAATTTGCTGTGGCGGTAAATTACTCATCAAGAGTGGATATATAAAATGGATATAAAACACGTATTCTGATATACAAACAGTATGAGGCCGCGCAATTAAAAAAAAAAAAACTTAATGTGGTTGCGCAAGGGTGCACACGAATGTAGGCTATGAAATTCACCAATTACGTTCCAATTCATGTTAAATGGAGGTTAAATGGTTTACGTGTAAAGTGCCTTTCATTAACACCAAATAAAGTTCAAGATTTTTTTTCTGATCATAATTCCCTACCCCTTGACTAAGGACCCCAGATACAGGTGAAGAAAAACAGCCCCAGAGAATGACGCTACCATCCCTATGCTGTAGGATTGGTCTTCTTTTGGTAATAAACAGTTTTGTGTTTGTAATAAACATAGCTTTTGGAATAATGGCCCAAAAGTTCAACCTTGCTTTCAGCAGACCAAAACACATTTGACAATGAATTTACTCACAGTCAGTCACTAAAATAAAATGGGTGTGTGAATCGCAACTTTTAATTTGGAATCCCTGCTGTGATATGATGAAAATCATCTATTGAAACAAACCTGAACTTGGCCTGGCAGTAAAATGACTTTGTAACAACATTAGATAATGATTTTCACATCAATGATGTCATACCTTATTGCACCTTATTATTATATACCTTATTGCACTGGTTTGGATACAGCGCTATATAAGTGAACTCAATTTCCTATTTACTATTGGTGTAATTTGTATTGCATCCATTTATAAAAATGTAATGCTGAGCAAGGGCTACAAAAGGGATCAACTAAAGTCAACCAGTAAAAGATGCAACACATTTTTGAGTAGATGTTTGATAGGAAAGATACTCACCGACATATGCAGCATGACTCTCGGTTGTTGGCACAGGAAATGACATGCAAAGGTAAGTGTCGGACTACAAAAATAAAATAAAAATAAAATCATACATACGGTACATATACATATAGACACACATAGGTATTGTAAATCTTGCATGAAGGAGCTAAAGAGGCTTTTCTAAGCTTTATTCCATTTTGGCAAGTTTTTTTGTGTGTTAAGTGCATGTAAAAAGCAGTAGTAAACTGTCTCAGAGTGCTCGCTGGCTGGCCGCGGCATTCCGAGGCATGAAGGAGGAAGGAAAATAAATATCAGCCAGTGAGATCAGTGCATTGTGCTGCTGTGGCTGCCTCACAGTTCACTGTCAGCGACAATTCTGCTAGTGCCCCAATAAATTTGAACAGAAGCAAAGGAGGGTAAAATTGTACTATCCCGCAGCAGGCACATACTTGATTGACAGCTGAAGTTGAGCCTAAATGGACACACCTAAACAGGTTTGCAGACGAAGACGGGCTCTATTCTTTATGATTTTGGAGCCTTATATTTTGCTTTTATTCATTAAAATTTGGCAGGCTTATTAATAAAACTTTTATTTGTGGTGTCAAATTTACAATACTTTCTTTGTCATGTTACAGGGTCTTTAATCAATTTACTGCAAAATCGTTCATCAACCAAGCTCTACAGTTTATGCAGAATTGAAAGTGAAAGTTTATACAGTTGGGTTTTTCAATTCAGCATGCCTACCTTAACTGGGATGACCCCAGGCATCCGAAGAGCCATAGAGAAGTTGGGAGAGTCTGAGGAGATCTGTGGCCCATTTGCCCTTGGCAAACAATCACTGAAATCTGATCCAGCACTTTCCTGAATCCTTATGGACATACAAATATATCGGATTTATATCTAATACATATTTGGACACCTACGTACACGTTTTGATTTTTATACATGTTTAATAAAGAATATCCCAGTTACAATTATGTAGTGGACATTTACAAAGTGCAGACTCAGTTTTCATTGAAGGTATCCACAATCAAATTAGAAAAAGTTTAGTTTCTTAGCACAAGTAGCTGTATCATGCTATTTTAAGTATTCCACAGATAACTATAGTCATGTATATGGTTATACATTACTTTTGGAAAAATGGTGATCTAATTTCTTATGAAATACAGTATCTCACAAAAGTGAGTACACCCATCTCATTTCTGCAATGTTTTAATTATATCTTGTCATGGGACAACACTGAAGAGATGACACTTTGAGACAATGTTAAGTAGTCACTGTAGAGCTTGGATACCAAAGTAAATGTATTGTTACTTCAAAGTAACTCAAAATACAACGACGAATGTGTAAAATGCTGGCAACAAAAGTGAGTACACCCCAACTGAAAATGTCAAAATTGGACACAAATATCAATATTTTGTGTGGCCACCGTTATTTTCCAGCACTGCCGTAACACTTTTAGGCATGAAGTTTACCAGAGCTTCACAGGTCGCCCCTGGAATCCTCTTCCACTCATGATGACGTCACGGAGCTGGTGGATGTTGGAGACCTTGCACATCTCCACCTTCCCTTTGAGGATGCCCCATAGATGTTCAATCGGGTTTAGGTCTGGAGACATGCCTGGCCAGTCCATCACCTTCATCCTCAGCTTCTTTAAAAAGGCAATGGTCGTCTTAGAGGTGTGTTTGGGGTCGTTATTGTGTTGGAATACTGCTAACCGGCCCAGTTTACGGAGGGAGGGGATCATGATCATGACCTCTCCAGCTGTATTGCTGTCTGGGGTGGCGGCTGCACTGACTACAACTTGAAGGCCCTGCAGCGCATTGTGAACACGGCTGGTAAGATTATTGGTGCTTCGCTCCCCTCCTTGAAGGACATTTACACCTCCCATCTCACCCGCAAGGCGACCACGATTGTGAGTGATGTGAGTCACCCCGCTCACTCTTTGTTCGAGCTTCTGCCCTCTGGGAAGAGGTACAGAAGCCTGCGCTCCCGCACCACCAGACTCTCAAACAGCTTCATACTCCAGGCTGTTAGGATCCTGAACTCGCTTCCCCGTTCTGCGTAGCGTCCTGTACTTTTACTGTCTATATGCACACTGGCTCTTATTTGTTGTGTTATCCGTTTATTTATTATTTATTATTACTCTTATTATTTATTGTTTGTGCCTTCTTGTTTTTTATATTGCGTCGTTTACTTGTATGTCTATCGTGTAATATGTCTTGTCACCGTGGGATAGAGAAAACGTAATTTCGATCTCTTTGTGTGTCTCGGCATGTGAAGACGTTGTCAATAAAGCATACTTTGACTTTGATGCTGTGCTTCAGTATTCCACAGTACATGTTGGCATTCATTGTTCCCTCAATGAACTGTAACTCCCCAGTGCCAGCAGCACTCATGCAGCCCCAGACCATGACGCTCCCACCACCATGCTTGACTGTAGGCAAGACACAATTGTCTTTGTACTCTTCACTAGGGGTGTAAGTCGCGGGTTTTGTCACGATATGATATCATATCGATACAAAGAACCACGATACGATATTTCCCAATATCTTAAAGCCTGCTGTGATTCATTCACAATACATCACGATATAGTGCTCTACGATCGATATAGAACAATATCCTGATTTATAACAATTCATCCGCAAAATCAACAAGGTACTGCAAACTCTTTATTTAGGAAATTACAAGAGTATTGTAGTATACAAAGTGCTTATTTTAACACTGAACTTTATCAAATTCCTATATTTTTTCTCATATAAGTCAGTAAAGAAAAATGAATATTCTTTCTTTTTTGTAATACCATTAACTTTAAAGTGCATTACTGAACTATTTAATTACAAAACAAAAATAAGTTCTTTATAATGAATGTAGTAAACATTACACCTTGACCATATGTTCTAATCCAAATGCAAAAAAAACCCATTCTCTTGCAATACCAGAGAACTATACATAATACATAACTATACATTCATTCCATAGCACCAGCCCAGGAGCCGCGTAGTTGTCAGCTCCCCTTTCACGTGCCTGCTCTGCTCACAACACGCTGCGCACTGCTCCCGGAAAGAGGAAGCAAGCAACAATGAACTGGATTGGAATATGTTCATCTTGGTCTTATCAGACCACAGGACATGGTTCTAGTAACTCATATCCATATCCTGAAGACAGGCAGACCCATTTCCTTAGTCTGCTTGTCTTCAGGATATGGATATGGGTTCAGATGGTGTCCAGCGTGTGTGGCGGCAACCAGGTGAAGAGTACAAAGACAAGTGTGTCTTGCCTACAGTCAAGCAAGGTGGTGGGAGCGTCATGGTCTGGGGCTGCATGAGTGCTGCTGGTACTGCGGAGCGACAATTCATTGAGGGAACAATGAATGCCAACATGTACTGTGGAATAATGAAGCACAGCATGATCCCCTCCCTCCGTAAACTGGGCCTCGGAGCAGTATTCCAACATGATAACGACCCCAAACACACCTCCAAGACAACCACTGCCTTCCTAAAGAAGCTGAGGGTGAAGGTGATGGACTGGCAGAGCATGTCCCCAAACCTAAACCCTATTGAACATCTGTGGGGCATCCTCAAACGGAAGGTGGAGGAGCGCAAGGTCTCCAACATCCACCAGCTCCGTGACGTCATCATGGAAGAGAATTCCAGCGGCGACCTGTGAAGCTCTGGTGAACTCCATGCCTAAAAGGGTTACGGCGGTGCTGGAAAATAATGGTGGTCACAAAAAATATTAACATTTGGGTCCAATTTTGACATTTTCAGTTGGAGTGTACTCACTTTTGTTGCCGGCATTTTACACATTCATTGTTGTATTTTGAGTTACTTTGAAGTAACAATACATTTACTTTGCTATCCAAGCTGTACAGTGACTACTTAACATTGTCTCAAAGCAGGGCTCGAAACTAACGATTGCCCGATTGCCCGGGGCAAGTAGGGATGGCAGACGGGCAAGTAGAATTTTTCCTCACTTGCCCGAACTTGCCCTGCCATAATACCATGTTTTCAAGCTGTAAAAAGACGATTTTGTGCATAATTTCTCGCAACTTCTGCCGCTTCTGGTCCGACATTTTGTTTTCTAGGGAGCGGTTAGTTTCTCGTGTAAGTCTGCAATACATTGATAACGGCAAAGCGCTTCGTAATTAAATGCATGCTCCCTCACCCGTCCCTGGCTCTTCTGCGCCTGCGCACCAGCAGAGCTTGTTTCCGGTTGGGGGATACGAAGGCAAAACTTATAGTGTTGTCTTTTTTATTGCAAAAATGTGTCGGGCAAGTAAAAATCCGCTCCAAAAAAATTCGGGCAAGTAAAATTTTGTTTCGGGCAAGTAAAATTTTCTCCAACTTGCCCGAGGGCAACTTGGGCAAAAAAATAAGCTTCGAGCCCTGCAAAGTGTCATTTCTTCAGTGTTGTCCCATGACAAGATATAATTTAAACATTGCAGAAATGAGAGGGGTGTACTCACTTTTGTGAGATACTGTATGAGTTATTTTGGTGGCTATTTGGAGGTCTTGTTGACTAAACGAACCGGGTAGTTGCTGTAACATTAAAGTTAGCAAAGTCTAATGTGACAGACAAGTGTAATATTACTATTTTTTTATTTTATTTTCTGAAAACAGTTTGACGCACTGACAAAATATAATTTGAGAAAAAACGATTTCCATAGAGAGGGTCTTTAATTTCTTTTCTACTGTGAGATGAAAAAGTAAGAGGCTCTTCTACGATGTCCGCTGTCAGTCTTAAAAGGCATGGAACTATCATGTTTTTTTTAAGCTTTAAGAAACAAAAACAGTCAAGTACTACGAAATATATCCTCGCAAACATATAAAATAAGAAAAAGAGGTTTTACCTACCTTTTATACCTATTAAGTGGATTTAATGCTTCCTGGCCATAAATGTTCCAAATGAATGCGAGCAGTATCACACATAAACTAGGGTAGCCCATCATGGTTTGTGGTCCTAATGCCTGTAAGAATGGAACAACAGCTGTCAGCCATGAACTTTGGAAAGGGTGAAACTGGAAAAACAAAGAGAGATTCTGTCACAATGACAGTACCATAAATTTCGGACTATTAGCCGCTACTTTTTGCTCCAGTTTTGAACCCTGCGGCTTGTAGTCCGGTGTGGCTTATCTATGGATTTTTTCAGAATTTTTGTGATGAGTTGATCACTTTTCTACACTCGTAAAAACGCTGTGGACCGCTGTTGTGCGGCAACCGCTTTGCGAGGCGGAGGGATACATATGTGACACGGTCAATGGGGAGAAGAGTGGTGTGTTGATCGCATGTCCACCAGGCAAATAGTGCCGTCTAATTCACACAAAGAATAGACAGAATGAGATCAAGATGGACATTACTGAAGAAAGGAAGCTTTTATACACAAACCGACATTATAGGCGACAAAAGAATTGCATATGTTGCCGCTTTTAAGTTAAAAGCAGTCGATGTTGATGACATTGGTGTTGCGTGACCCTTTTCTTTATTTCCTGGTCACATCTACTCTGGAGCTATACGTGTCGCACACTAGTTTAATGTAACTTAGCGCTTTGTGCATGAATAAAATTAGCATGAACAGACACTCATCATGGAAAATGCTAAAAGAAATGGATAAAAGCGACGATGAAAGAGAGACTGACCAAGTGTATGGCAAAGGATATCTGACGCTGTTCCAATCGGACACTGAGGAGGAAGACTTCGATGGTTTCAGTGCACAAGAGGATGTTTTTTTAACCAGCCCTGTTAGTGCTGTGCTACCGTGTTGCTGCTGTGTTATCGCCGTATCACAGTGACTTTTACCGGTATGTTTTTTTTTTTTATCCAGCCCTATTAGTGCTGTGTTACTTCCGTCTTGCTGCGGTATTACTGTCGCTTCACACGCAGCGTTTCGAAAGAAATGTTATGGTATGTTATCAAAACTTTAAAAAGTTAGGCTAACTCTAACCCTTACCGTCTTTCTTTGTAAATAACTCACGTGCACACTTCCGTGTTGCTGCGGTACTACAGCTGCATCACAGGCAGCGTTTAGAAAGAGATGTTAAAGTATGTTATTAAAATGTTAAAAAGGCTTTCTGTGTACTATCTTTCTTTGTAAATAACTCGTACGCACGTGCGGCTTATTGTCCGGTGCGGCTTGTATAAGAAATAAACTGAAATATTTCCGGATTTTAGCTGGTGCGGTTTATAGTCCGGTGCGGCTTAAAGTCAGAAAATTACGGTATTTACCTAGTTGACTTTGCTTGAAAAGTCAGGAGACGAGGGAAGCGCATCCAAAGGTGGAGGCACTGACTCTATTACTCTATTGGCATGTTGAGCTGTTTGTTGGTTGAGGCTCCATCAACTAGGACACTGAGGAGATGTACTTAGTAATAGCCATTACTCCACACCACACAGTCGAGGCAATGTCAATCGCATAAATGTATTGTACTTCAAAGATTGGACGGATAATTGGATGATTATGAAACATTTCCAATAGACATTGCTGTGCAATAACATCCTGTTCTTGATGCTTTATCTTTGAATTGTCTATAGTATTTGTACTATGTGTCCTCTCTGCATCCATTGGAGTAGAGATGCACCGATCCGACTTTTTCAGTTCCGATACCGATACCGATGCCGTGACTTTGCGTATCGGTCGATACCCGATACCGATCCGATATTATGGTTGACTTAACAAGCTACATAACTCTACATGTGGAACAGAAAAGACCAAAGGCAATGGCATCAGGCAGACTACACAGTTCTTTGCTCTAAATTAGGGGTGTCCAAACTAACGGTCCAGTTTTTATTGGCCCGCAGCAAATTCTGAAAACATAATTGAATATGGCCCGCACAAGAAGCCTGAGCTCAGCTTCTCAGTTTCCACACTAGATGGAGCCCGCCACACAAAGCGTTTGACGTCCCATTAACACCCCCCCGGAAGAGAAGCGAACACGCAGCGTTTGACATCCGATTAGCCCCCCCCCACCCCCCCCCCCACCCCCCCACCCCCCATTCGGGAGAGAAGCGAACGCGCAGCCTTTGACGTCCCATTAGCAACCCGAAGAGAAGCGAACGCGCAGGGTTTGACGTCCGCTTAGCAACCCGGGGAAGAGAAGCGAGCGTTCGCTCCATGTTTGCGTTTGTTTAGAAAACTCTCGTGGCATGCGGCACACGTGCTGCTGACGTATGACGTAGCCCGCGTCCCAATAGATTAAGGAAAGTATCGGCTCACAGATCGGCTGTATTTTCCGATACCCGATCCATCTATTTTGTTGATATCGGGGCCGATATCCGATCCAGATATCGGATCGGTGCATCTCTACATTGGAGCCTGGTCATCCTGGAAAAGGGATCCTCCAATCTGTGGTCTCTTCTCAAGGTTTATCATTTTCCCTAGTAGGAGTTTTGAGTTTTTCCTTGCCCTCCTGGGAGTTTAAGATCAGGCGATGTTTGAGAATATTGTCAATTTTCGCAATTGAAATTACAAAGCTTGTTAATTGTCGCACATTTCACTATATACAATAATACAACCGTATTAGGCAATATGCATAATATTGATCACCTGATTTGAAATACAGTACCGTAATTTTCGGACTATAAGTTGCGTTTCTTTCCATAGTTTGAGTGGGGGGGGGCACTTGTAATAAGGAGCGACTTAAATGTGGGGTTTTTTTTCAAACATTTTCCCCCCCAAAAAAAGAAGGGGAAACCGCGATAAACAAACCGCGATGTAGCCAGGGTTTACTGTAATTTGAATTTTAAGTGACGTCAGCGGCGCGGCGCGGCGCGGCGCGGCGGTTGTTTACAATAAGGACAAAAATTGATCACGGGATGACGAAGATGACGAAGGGCTACCGGCACCATGAGCGGCGGACGAAGAGTTTGAAGGATTTAAGGATTTGGACTGACACAGAAGGTTTGAAAAACTATTATGGCTTTTACGCACGCCCGGTCCTACTCTACGGAGCTCTCTTTCACCTCCGTGGATAGAAGTCGGGGGCCGGCGCTCGGCCGGGTGGCTGTCCGGGGACGGTGGATGGGGCTCGGTCATGGCTTTTACGCACGCCCGGTCCTATTCTATGGATCTCTCTTCCACCTCCGTGGCTGGAAGTCCACGCCGCCACACGCCTGGAAGTTTGTTCCGCGTACTAGTTGTCGACTCCCCTTTCACGTGCCTGCTCTGCTCACAACACAACAACGCCGCGCGCACTGCTCCCGGAAAGAGGAAGCAAGCAACAATGAACTGGATTTCAAAATAAAGTCGCGTCTAATGTCCGAGGTCAAACACGGCGATATAAATCGATGTTTACGTTTAGCATCGATGCCAATAAATCGTAGAGCATTATATCGATTAATCGATGTGTATCGATGAATCGTTACACCCCTACATTGGATTATCTATCCATCTATTATCCATTAATCCCTCCCTCCTGTATAGAATTTACAGTATAAGTGTATTAATTGCTGAATCTTTGTAAAGATAACTTTAAGAAAATATATCTTTACAAAGACAATGATGCTCAGTTTGGAGTGACAGATGGATATTTATGTAACATGATTATTATACTCGTTTTATTTGGCAGTGTTTTATAAATGCACTGCACAACAATTGGTAAATATTTGACGGTACCAAAAAATACACCTTTAGATTAAAGGCAGGTGGGGTTTTTTTTTGCAGCGCAATTAGAGCACAACGTTGTACTTAATGCGAGTGGATCTGTATTTACTGCGTATGTACAGCTGGTGGGGGAAAAAATGTGTGTTTTATTTGTACGCTATAGCTCAGTACAAGTGGTTGTGGTAATTGGTAATTCCAGCAATTGTAACAAAAGTGATCAATGGACGTACAAATGAATGCGACATTTTCGACCAAACCCACTGATAATAGCAATAATCTACGAAGCACAGATCAGCGTGACTCACTGTGTGACTCATCCCTAATAGTGATGTGGAAATGAGGGGTAGGAGGAGACTGAACCGTTGAGTATGTTTTGACATCACATTCAAATGGGAGATGACGGGAGGAAACTATGGAAACAGAGCTGAGTCCGATCATGGAACACAGCACGTAGTCCACGAGTAAACACAATCACAAACCTACCGATTACACACTCTACAAGCAAATTATCACGCCTGCATCTCGATGGAGAAGGACTGTGGTTCAATTTTGTGCTAAAATAGTACATAGCCGAGCAAACATGTAGCTAACCTGAAAATGCATCCGGTTACAAAATAAACAACAAATTATATTGGCTGAGATAGTCATACTTTCAATATTAAACGCTTTGTTTGGTTTAAACTGAATTTGTTGACCAGTGATGATGTATCAATTGCAAATGCTATTTCTGACATGATGTCACACCTCAAATAAACAGGACGGTACTTAATGCTACAAAATAGCCATCTTTAATTCTTGCAATATACCCGCTAATAAACCCATCCAAACCCATCGCATGGGCGTGTAACCTGATAGAAGCAATGCCATTTGAAATGCAATTAATAAACCAAGTCGATGTAACTTCTTATGATGGTAGACAAAATAGCATTAGACAGGTTAAAATGCCATAACAGCCTATTATTAACACGTAATCCATCGTTGGCCACATAAGAATCCTTCTGTGCTAGGTCAGACAGTTTTACTAAGGTTTTGAAAATACGAATGGTAGCTTACCTACACGCCGATATCCTCCAATCGACTGTATATTATGACGGTAAATCGGCAACTTAGGTCATGTCCATCAGTTTTAACTTGACAGTAACTAAACATGCTCAAATCTGCCCGGGTTCCTACAATTTCAAAATAAAAGCAATGTAAAACGCAAACACCCATTTGAAGTCATCGGGATCTGCTGCAGCCGAAAGAAGATGTACATATGTTATTTGTACATATATTTTTGGCCCTAACACGCCTGTCCAAAAAAAATCAAATAATAATCCTTAAATGTTAGCTCTTGGCCCAGTTATGCTCGCTATACTAATAGCTATTACCAGAAGGCTGCCTTCTCAGTTTAACTATTCAATGTATGCGAGAAAGATCGATACACAGCTTTGGAGCCTTCTCTGCAAGATTGCAGAAGAAGGTCTAACTCCCACTTCCAAGGTTTCTATTGTTTACTACTCTTGGCCACTCTCCTGCAAGGGAGTGACTCTGCCAAGCCTGTGTGATCATTAACTGAGATCAAGTTCTACATGTGTGCAAAGAGTGCCATAGAGAAGGGAAATCCAGTAAGAGCAAGATAAATGTTACAGCGCCATAAAGGCATAGTTTAAGCTACTTAGCTAATCACAAGTGCCAAAGAGGCATATTCTAACAAAGAAATCTCCCACCAAAGGCGAAGCCATACATAGCTTTTGGTTTTCTTGTGAAGGTTTTACAGGAAATGGTGCTTTATTTCCGATTTCCTGTCAGTGGAACGCAACTTTTCTTAAACACTAAGCGGTACAGAAAATGGATGGATGGATGGATAGTTACCAAGTCGTACGTAGATGGTTTTCCTGTGTTGTGAGTACGATGTAACACAACGGGATTCTAGGTAAGTTAACATTTGTGTGGAGTTACGTCGGTTACCGTTCTGAAACTGTGCTAATTGAAGAAGGCAGTTTAAAGTCAGATCATTGGGCAGGTGATTGGGTTTACAAGTTTCAGCACACTTATTTTGGTTATATTGCTCATAGCACATCGCAGATAGATCTGCTCTATCTGATTGGGTTTACAAGTTTCAGCACACTTATTTTGGTTCTATTGTTGATAGCGCATCGCAGATAGATCTGCTCCATTTTTTTCAATGACTGCATGAGTTACTCCGTTCTCCCGTTTCCCCCCTGCGTTTTGTTATCTTATTATAAGTTAGGCTCTGAAACTGGAAGCTTGATTTATCTTTTAAACATAAACTAACAAATTATAATAAAAATTCGAACGTTAAACGTTAATATAAATTGATATATTGCAAAAGCTAACCACGAGCCATATAGTTCCGTTTGTTTTGGCTAGCAATTGCAATTGATAGCATTACACAATGTGTCTGGTGTTGTAGAGTTTTTCAAAAACCACTGTTCTTAAAGAATACCTTCACAACAAATTAAATCCCAACATTTTATAAAGGTCTGTTTGGCACATCTACACTTGCTCTTTATGATGCTGCAGCTTATTGGAAGTTTGAATTTGCTCCATCTTGTTATTTATCTCTTTGTTTCCTGATATAGCGTGACTCCTTGTCTGATTGCAGTGCAACATGGGGCGCCGATGCAACACTTCATTGTACCAGAGTACTCCTGTGGTGGTGATCTGTCTTGCAGCTTTACTCCTCAGCAACGTCTTGATCTATCTGTATTTGGATTCTGTGTATCAGTCAGGTGGACACCCAGTCACTGCCCATACGGGTTGTGTTGCTCAACACTTTAAAATGCCAACGATGAAGAACTGCACCCCTTGGCTGCACTGTCCCCTCATAGAAGCGGAGGTTCGCAAACTAAAACTCATTGGTCAGGGAGCAGTGAAGAAGGTACAGTAGTAGTTGAAACATTTTGTCTCTTTTATTGTGTCAACTCACTTGCCATTTAACCAATAATCTTAATTCATTTCATTCAACACGCTCCTCCAAAATTAATTGGCAACTATTTCAGTATAGAGCAGGGGTCACCAACCTTTCTTAAACCGAGAGCTACTTCCTGTGTACTGGTTAAGGCAAAGGGCTACCAGTCTGACACACACTTCTGAAATAGCCAATTTGCTCAATTTGGCTTTCACTATGTGCTATTATTGTCATTTCCAGTTCACGTGTAAGTGTGATTTTAACTAGAATAGCAAAAATACATTCAAACCTTGGTTTTTGACCACAATCTGTTCCAGAAGGCAGTTCGAGAAGCGAATTCCGAATCTATTTTTCCCATTACAAATAGTGGAAAAAAATTAATCAATTTCAAGACAAAAAAACCCCCCGCCTTTTTTAAGCATTTTTTCATTTGCGCATATTTGTCCGATCGCGCAACTGCAGCGCACCGCCGAACGCGTAACCGTAGCGCGTCGCCCACTGCGCAACTGCACCGCGCTGGTCGCATTATTGTGACAGAGCCGATGCTGAAATTTACAAAATATTTTTAAAGTCCTGATGTACTTTCCAAAATTTAAGTGGACCTAGTAAGTGCGCAGGGAGCTTAATTTTGTCCGATCGCACAACTGCAGCCCACCGCCAAATGTGCAACAGTAGCGCGTCGCCGACCACGCAACTGCACTGCGCTGGTCACATAATTGTGACAGAGCCGTCACTAAAATTTAGAAAATATTTTTAAAGTCCTGATGTACTCCAAAATTTAAGTGGACATCAGTGCACAGGGAGCTTAATTTGGTCCGATCGCGGCGAGAGAACAATGTTTTGCCTCTAGATTTGGTCTTTGAATGCACCCCGCTTCAATGGCAGAACGCGGATGAATTTAAAGACATCAAATGAGAATAATCCTTTATAAAAATTAAAATTGACTGACGCAAACGTGAGTTCTTCATGTTTTTATTGAAAACAACATAGTGCTGACGCCGTACGACATCGGTTTTTCGCTTTCCAAATAAGGCGTGCACGCTACCGCGGCAGGGGGAACAAGATCTCACGGGGGAACCAAATCAAGCACAACACCTGGAGCAGCGAGAGAACAATGTTTTGCCTCTAGATTTGGGGGGGAAACGGAGCGTAAGTTACGATCAATGCGGCCACGTTGAGTTGCACTTAGGCTAATGTTTACATTATGTACCAATGTCAAGGACGATTATGTCACCCAGCTTATATCATTGATGTGTTTCGATAGTTGTGGGGTTGTCACTAATTATGGGGTCGTCACTAACTATTTGTGTTTAGATAAATGTCTGAGCTATAACGGTGTAATTAATGATTAAAACTTGAAAGTATCTGTTTATTGTATTCGTTTATATGTTTAATAAAGACAAAGCCATCACAAACTGTTGTAATTATTTAGATTTTGATCTAAATTAGCCTTGAATAAAGACTAAACAGTCACATGAATTAACAGAAAAAATGGACAGCCGGACTCGGACTCCTGGTCAAGAGGCCGAACTCGGACTCGGTGCAAAAATCCGACCGAGTCCACAGCCCTGGATCGCGCAACCGCCGGGTGCTCACTGTCGCATTGCTTTAAGAGCGTCTTTGTGTTTTAGGATGGTTTTACTGCTCCCACTTGCTTTCTTTGGAGGCATGATTAGGGGTTAATACAATCCTCAAAGTAACGAAAATACAATAACAACGGAGTCAGTCGGCATCCGGGCAGTGCGTTCGCGTTTTCTCGGGTCCTCCCGGCTCATCTCGCGAGGTTCGACCTCCAAATTTTGTTTGACAACTGAAGCAAAAAAATCTAGAATTTTTTGTTCGAATTCCAATTTGTTCGAGAACCGTGATGTTCAAAAACCGAGGTTTGACTGTAAAATAAGTAGATGCAGCTCACTGACAAGTGCCACTATTTGACCTAATTTTAGAACAGTCCTGCGGGCGACTCGTGCGGTCCTCACGGGCGACCTGGTGTCCGTTGGTGACCCCTGGTATAGAATAATCATTCCCCTAAAGCCATATCCTGCCTGTTTTGTCCCTCCCTTCTCCAATACACCTGATTCACTTGATCAGATGATCAGCAAGCTCTATGGTCTGATAATTATCATGGTCTGCAGAAGCTGAATAACAATCCCGATCATTTCAATCAAGTGTGTTGCAACAGGGAGACAAAGAAAACATGCAGGACACCGGCCCTCAAGGACCGGAGTTACCTACCCATGCTAGGAACCTGAAATTATCCTTATACTATTTTGAAATAGGTGTGTTGCAGCAAGGCATCTTGGAAAACAGGATACGGCTCTTGTGGGGCCAGGGTTTCCTAACCCTGGTTTATGACCATTGTATAACCCTGAAATTGTCCAAATCCTTTTAGTTCAGCCTCTCATCATAATCATTAACATTACGATTTCTGTAGTCCTTTATGAGAGCAGACTTATGATGTAAAATAATACAATACAAAATAAGACACTTGAAAACATCTGTTTTTACAATGACCAAATTAGTGTGCCATCACAGGAGCAGTGCAGTCAGTTCTGTTGTACTTAATTCTACTACTTAATCATGTACTGTATTGTACTCACATTGTAAATTGATATTAATAGCATCAAAATCCTCAACTTCTGTATCCAAATTAAACAATTGGGCAAGTACGCCATTAAACATGCTACGTCCCCTCTCATCATTGTAAAGTCGCTCTTCTGCAATGATCCTGGCTTTCCAGAAAGCTCTAATTGTGCCTCGTAAGCATGTCTCTTTGTCTATGCCATTTTAGAGGGTCCTAATGCTGTTTGCTTAAATAGTATTTATTTATCAATGGCGGCCGAGGTACGTGCTCTACGTGTAATGTACAGTCCTCTGATTGGTTTAACGCCCTGATCTACATCAGGTCTACACATTACGCCAGTGTATTACGTCTCTGTGTGGCGAAAGATTTTTACAGATTTGCACAAACGATAATATTTATCTATCAACGGCGGCGTAGTACGTGTTGCGTACAATCCTCTGTTTTTTTTGCCCTGATGTACGTAAAACGTAATGTCCTCTGATTGGTTCATCGGGTCTACATATTACGCCTGTATATTACGGAATCCACACAAAACAACCATACAGATCTTGGAATTTTTTCCACACAAAAGGTGCACCTTATTAAAAGGCGCACCTTTGTTTGAGGAAATTAAAGGCTTTTAAGTGCACCTTATGGTGCGGAAAATACGGTACATTAAAGTCCAAGGTCCCATACTTCTTCCAGTATCTCATATCAGACAGACAGACAAATATTCATATGTTGGGGAACTGCAGATAATTCTAGACTAAAAGTTGATGTTGATCTGTAATCAAACAAACGCAAGTTCTGTTATATAACATACATGGTAGTCCCAAACTCTTACATGTGGGTTTTTTTTCTCCCCCTTAGGTCTACTTGGCAGAATGGGAGGGACAAAAGGTTGCTGTGTCCAAACTGTCGTCTCTGAATTACTCTCAGGATTTTCTCCACGGATTCTTGATGTTAAAGGCATTGCAGGGTCCCCTGGTGGTACAGTTGGTAGGCTTTTGCCTTGAAGACCATACCTTTGTCACAGAGTACCATCCATTGGGCTCACTTCTCAATTTGAACGCAGTTCTGGCCCAGGAGCAGCAAAAACATCGCAACATTTGGCAGACGCGGCTGTTGCTGGCGATAGACTACGTCTCCATCCTCCATTACCTCCACAACAGTCCAGCTGGTCTGAGGGTAATGTGTGATTCCAACACCCTGGAGAAAACTCTCTCCCAGTTTCTGCTCACAAATGACTTTCACCTGGTGGTGAATGACCTGGATGCACTACCTGAAGTGGACTTATCCAGGGGTTTGCGGGTCAAATGTGGCCACAGGGAGCTTAGTGGTATTTTTGTGGCTCCTGAGCAGCTATGGCCTTTCAATAATATAGGGAAGCCTTTTTCAGATGATCTCATGCATGAGTATGATGAAAAGACAGATATCTGGAAGATCCCAGATGTGGTACAATTCCTGATAGGAAGAGTGGCTGGAGCGGATTTGATCCACTTCCATCTTTTTCAAATTCATAAGGCATGTAAGGCAGAAGACCCTAAACTTCGACCATCAGCCCGAGACGTGGTGATGGTTTATAGGGCAGTTTACAGCAACATGGCCAAAGATAGCGCTGGGCTCAGAGAAATGCTTTAACATCTCATTCTAAATTGAATGCAGTCCTACACGTATTAACACACTATCATGCCAGAGACTAAACAGTTACACTATTAGAAATAAATACTCACCCACCAAAACACTTTTTTTTTTGCGGATATCCCGTATAAATGGGTGTTTACTAAAAAGTACGTTTATGGAAAGCTTGAAGTTTGAGAAAAAGCTGCCTGAGTGGTGCCATCATCAGGCAAACTACGGCCCGCGGGCCACATCCGG
This sequence comes from Syngnathus typhle, assembly GCF_033458585.1. Taxonomy (NCBI): domain Eukaryota; kingdom Metazoa; phylum Chordata; class Actinopteri; order Syngnathiformes; family Syngnathidae; genus Syngnathus; species Syngnathus typhle. Next base: position 11,449,239 of record NC_083749.1, read on the forward strand.
CCCACGGGACCGTTTAATCCGGCCCGCCAACCCTGAATAAATTGTATTATTAAACATTTTTTTGGGTCATCTTGCCTGCAATGACTGTGTAGATGGGGAACCACTCGCCTGCGCATTTACTACCGGAAGCCGTGTCAGAAAGCTCGGTGCACACTCACAAGTGTGTGTACGTTCTCAGTAGTACGGACATGGCGCACTCGCGCTCTATTTCTATCAGTGCCGAATTTAGAGCGTGGGCTGTGACGTCAGCATTCTTGTAATTCACACACTGAGCTTTCAGATAAAGTTTTACGCTAAAGCCACCCACAAACCTTTACCTGGAATCCTTCCATTAAGATGAGTGGCCCAAGGGAAAGCAAGTTGGACACTGAGTGCCGAGTGTTTAAAAAAGAGTGGACAATTTAGCTCGACGTACGCGACATTGAGCCACATCAACATCAACCCGTCACAGATCGAGGTAAACGGACCAACACCTCGGATCTCTCCTAAGAATTGCCACAACAAATTTTACTCCAGACTATGATGCACTAACAAAAAAGGGAGACCAACAACACTGTTCCCACTGAAAATGAAGGGGAGGCTCTCAAGTTTGTTGTAAAAAAATGCATTTTGAATATAATTCGTACAAATAGCAGGGATTGAAACTAGCGAACATTTTCATTTTCAAACAATGCTGGATGCTCAAGAACATTGATGCACCACCTGTTTGCGACTAATCTTAACCTGTAAAGTTCTTAAGGCTTACTTTAAGGAAGTGTTTCCCGTTTCCTCACCTCTGTTCCCAGGTGTTTGTGAGTTAAAACTCTGCTCTGATTTTCAGATACCCCTCACCGTGTTGCCGTTTTGATTACTTTATTTGGATGTATGTTTTCACCGATTCTTCAAGATGATATAGTATTTGGTCAGAATGTTTGCCGTTTGATGTGATCTCATAAGATAAACATCTTTCATTAATCTGACCTGCAGGCACTGAAGTGATGGAGACTGTTATTCATAATAACAGTGTCGTATTTTATGAGAATCACTGATAGCAGTTTTTTAGTGTTTTTTTTTTTTTTAATGCTGTTAAATGCATTTGTTTTCAAAAAACTTGTTTGGAATATCCATGCTTTACTACCTACTAAAGGCCAAAATCTTTTATGCAATGACCTTTACAGGTCGCTTATATTACTTCACACAAACACTACGTCCATCTGCTCCTGGTTCGGCCCTGTGGTCCAAATTTAGAACCCAGTTCGGCCCGCGAGTCAAAAGGTTTGCCCACCCCTGGGTTAGACACATTGGACAACGATGGTTACTTAAAGTTACTTATATCTTGTCTTGTCATGTTACTAAGATCAGATTCTGCGGGTAAAATTGCAATAATCAGGTGACTTGACTTGGATTTGACTTGACCTATTTAAGGAGTTGACTTGGACTTGACCTATTTAAGGACTTAACTTGACCCACCCAAGAAGAAAATGACTTGGGACTTACCGTTTTTTTTCCATGTATAATGCGCCCCCATGTATAATACGCACCCTAAAAATGGCATGTCGATGCTGGAAAAAAGCCTGTACCCATGTATAATACGCACCCACATTTTCCCAATAATCGTCACATACGCATCTGGGTGTGGTGAAATTTGTCCTCTGCATTTGACCCATCCCCGTGTGATTTTGATCCATCTCCTGGGGGAGAGGGGAGCAGTGAGCAGCAGTGGGAATCATTTGGTGATCTAACCACCCAATTCCAACCCTTAATGCTGAGTGCCAAGCAGGGAGGCAATGGGTCCCATTTTTATAGTCTTTGGTATGGTCTTAACTAGGCTGGATGTATTTTTTTTGTTGGCGTTGATTTCTCCGACTGCCCGTAAAGTTAGGTTAAAATGAAAAGAGGAAAGTGACGTGCGGACATGTGAAAAAGGCGGCTCTGTATGGGAGAGAAGTTGAAGAGGAATAAAAACACCCTTGGAAACCAAAACTTGCCCCTCGTCGTGACTCGGAGCCGCAACAAATGTTTCGGATTTGTGTAGAGTACATTGTGACAGCAAACGAGCAGGTGATCGAGCAAGCGTCTGATACGAGAGCATTGCGTTTGTATGGAGCGTGTTTGAAGTGAACAGCAGAGACGAAAGGAACAAGGCAAAGTGTTGTGAAATAAAATATTACCCGTAATACGCATTTTGTTATTTGATGATTGTATTAAACTATCACATTCATTGTCAGTCAAGAAGAGAAGAGGACTATTCGCATCAGATCCATAGTGCGCATGCGGAGTGATACTGCCTCCGTATGACGTGCAGTCCGCGATGGAGATTAAAAAACAAAAACATATTATTGTTCTATTGGAGAATGCTTTTAGATGTTGTCTTTGCTTGTGTAACCTTGTGGCTTGTGTATTAAATGTGCTACAGTATATACTAAATCAGTGGTTCCCAAAGTGGGCGGTACCGCCCCCCTGGGGGCGGTGGAAAGCTCTGGGGGGGCGGTGAGGAAGAAAGGGGCGGTAGGGGGGCGGTAGGGGGGCGGCAGTCGATTTGTACACAACACGCACGCCGCTCTGGCCCAGTCAGATACGACAGCATAGCTACAAAAGCAAAAGCTCAGGTTTGTAATTTCAAGCTTGTAATGTTCAGAATTTTATCTTATAATAAAAACCGCATTCTGGCGGTCAACATCATCTTGAGTTCAAGTCAACATGAAATTGGGGACTCGCCAGAACGCGCCGTGTTGTGTTGTGTTGAGCTGGTTAAGGCAATGGTCCCCAACCACCGGGCCGCGGCCCGGTACCGGTCCGTGGGTCACTTGGTACCGGGCCGCCAAGCCGCACAGAATTTTTTTTTTATCGACGATCAATTAATTCAGGTCAAGACGCTCGTCCCGGTCACGTGACATGTTTCCCCAGTCGAGCCCGCAAAGCTAATATGTGGCGACAGGCTAACTAACCAGGCAGTGAAGCATTCAAAACTGCTTCAACACATGGAGACCAAGCATCCTGCAATAAAAGACAAACCTTAAATCACTTCGGGTGTCATTGTCTCCGATTACGTCTAGATGGGACCGGCTCGTTTCTGAGAAACAAACTCAGTGCTCCCACCAATTCAACGTAATGGTAATGATATTATAAATGTATTATTTATTTATTTATATAAATGTATTATTTATTTATATAAATGCCGGTCCGCGAAAATATTTCTGACATGTAACCGGTCCGTGGCGCAAAAAAGGTTGGGGACCACTGCCTTAGATCACGTCCGCCACCATTTTCTGTGAATAAATGGAAGAAAATGAATACATGAGAGGGTAAACTTGCTTTTCATACCTTCAATGTTGTCATTTTTGTCTTTAAGTAGGCCTATTTATGAAATGCGATAAAATGCTGTATTTTACATGGTTTTATTTTTTTGTTCCAGAATAAAGTATGGCCTTGGTACAGCAAACAAAAAAGAAGTGTCGGCAATATAGTGTGGAATATCTGAAATATGGATTTGTCGCAGCACCACACAACCAACAGCAACCAATGTGTCTACTGTGTGATAGAGTGTTTTCAAATGAAGCTATGAAACCTTCGAGGCTTTTGGAACATTTGAAGAAAATGCACTCTGATAAAGCAGACAAAAACTTGGCATATTTTCAGTCACTCCGAGACAATGTTCAGAAACGGAAAACCATCGGAAATATGTTTGACAGCATTTCACAACAATCTAGGAGGGGGGCGCTAGGAATTCACTGGGGAGCCAAAGGGGGCGCCAGCCTGCAAAAGTTTGGGAACCACTGTACTAAATAAAGCTACTTTGCCTCACATACTCCAACTTAAGTGTTACATTTGTTTTTGTTTTTAATTAACAGATAGGCCACGGTATTCTTAGGTTAAAGAAAATGTCATGTGGATGTAAAAATAGTTTATTCTAGGATATCCACTTTCCTCCCACACTCCAAAAACATGAATGGTGGGCCGATTGACCGCTCCAAATTGTCTATGTGAGCACAACTAAACCTAACCCAAAAATCCCGGAGAAAACCCACGCAGGCACAGGGAGAACATGCAAACTCCACACAGGGAGGACCGGAGGTGGAATCGAACCCGCACCCTTCAAACTGTGAGGCGGACATGCTAACCAGTGCGTCAGCGAGCCACCACGCAAGATGATAAATTTTCAAAAAAGGACAGATCCAGGGATTAGAAAGGCAAATGTGAAAAAGCACGGAAAAGTAGCGTGGAGGAAACAATCGGATAAACTTAAGAAGAGGAAATCAGTTATGGGTAGGGGAGGTCATAAGCTTGGGAGAAGAGGTACGTTTTTAGACGGGACTTAAATATGGAGAGTGTGGGTGAGTCACAGACAGACTGGGGGAGAGAGTTCCAGAGTCGGGGTGATGTGCAGGAGAAGGCTCTGTCACCGAAGGATTTGAGTTTGGATTTTGGGACTGTCAGACGTGAAGTAGAGGAGGATCGGAGGGGTCGGTTGGGGCAGTAGGGGACAAGGAGGTCGGATAGGTAAGTGGGAGCCAGGTGGTGAAGGGCTTTGAAGGTGAGGAGGAGTATCTTGAAGATGATACGCTCCTTCATGGGGAGCCAGTGAAGAGAGTTGAAGTCTATGGAGTGAGTGAGCAGTGATTCCAGTGAGAAGGGAGTTGCAGTAGTCAAGCCGGGATGAGATGAAGGCGTGGATGAGAGATTCAGCGGCAGGGAGAGAAAGGCAGTGACGGCTTTTAGCGATACGTCGGAGGTGGAAGTAGGAGGTCTTGACAACTGAGCTAACATGAGGTTGAAAGGACAGTGTGGGGTCAAAAATAACGCCAAGATTGCGTGCCAGAGGGGAGGGAGTGATGTTTGAGGAGTCAATGGTGAGTGTGATGGATCCAGTTTTATTAAGGGAGGATTTAGTGCCTATGATGAGGAGCTCTGTTTTGTCACTGTTGAGTTTGAGAAAGTTGTGGGTCAGCCATGCTTTTATTGTAGAGATACAGGTTTCAAAATGGGTGAGGAAAGGGTTACGGGTTGGTGTCGTACGTTTATAGATCTGGGTGTCATCAGCGTAGCAGTGGAAGTCCAGATTGAGTTTGCGGATGACAGTACCAAGGGGAAAGAGGTAACAGATGAATAGGAGGGGGCCAAGAACTGAGCCTTGGGGGTCCCTTTGTGTAACTGGGGAGAGGATGGATGTGTGACCGCAGAGAGAGATGAACTGGTTTCTGTTGGTGAGGTAGGAGGTGAGCCAGTCGAGTGCAGTGCCCTCAACACCTAGTTGTCGCAGCCTTTGGAGGAGGATGGAATGGTTCACAGTGTCAAAGGCTGCGCTAAGGTCAAGTAGTAGTAGGATGTTGAGGGCACCAGAGTCTGCAGAAATGAGGACATCGTTGGTGACTTTAATTAGAGCTGTTTCAGTGCTGTGAAGTGGGCGGAATCCGGACTGGAAGGGTTCATAGAGGTTGTTGGACTGGAGATGGGTGTGGAGTTGGGCGGAGACAATGCGTTCAAGGGTTTTGGAAAGGAATGAAAGGTTGGAGATGGGACGGTAGTTGGAGAGGTTGAGTGGGTCCAAGGTGGGCTTTTTGAGGATGGGGGTGATGGCTGCAAGTTTATAGACAGTGGGAAAGTGGCCAAGGGATAAAGACTGATTAAAAAGGGTGGTGAGGTAGGGGAGGAGGACAGGGAGGCAGGCCTTAGTTAAGGTCGTTGGAAGAGGGTCAAGAGAGCAGGTGGTTGTCTTGGATGAGGTCATGATGTCTAGGATAGTGGAGGAGTCAACAAGGGAGAAGGCAGTGAGAGAGGGAAAGGAAGGGGGGCAGGAGGGCAGGGGAGGAGGAGTTATTGATGGTGTCGGTCAGAGAACTGTTGATTTGGGCGATTTTGTTGTTATGGTTGACAAGGAAAGAGTTACAGAGGGCGGGTGAGGAGGGTGGCTTGGTGACCGGTGGCTGGAGCAATTTGTTGAGGGTGGGGAACAGTATGCGGGGGTTTTGGTTGGTGTTATTAATGAGAGATCAGAAGTAAGCAGATTTGGCAGCAAGAAGAGCATCACGATAGGAGGAGATGTGTTGTTTAAAGGTTTCGGCATGGACGGTGAGGCGGGTTCTTTTGTAGAGGCGCTCGAGCTGAGTTTGTTTCATGGTGCGGAGTTCCGGTGTGTACCAAGGGGCGGAGTTAGTGAATGTAACAGAGGAAGTTTTCCAGGGGGCTAGGGAATCAAGGGAGTCAGAATTATTTTGTTGAGCGTGGTGGCAAGGTCATCAGGGGAGGAAGAAGTGGGGTCGGAGGGAAGAGCAGAGGATAAGAGCTGGCAAAGCGTGATTGGGTTTACAGTCTTGATGTTGCGGTAGGAGATGGTGCGCTTTGTGGATTTATGAGGCGAGGGTAGAGGGGCGGAGAAGAGGATGCAGAGATGTTCTGACAGTGGAAAGGTGAGAGGACAGGGGTTGGATGTGAGTGGAAAGGAGGAGCATACTATATCCAGGGTGTGGCCTTTGGTGTGGGTGGGGAAGTTGATGTGCTGGGTGAGATGAAAGCAGTCCAGAACGGAGATGAAGTCAGACGTCAGTGGAGCAGTTGGCTGGTCGATGTGGATGTTGAAGTCACTGTTAGGGTTTGCAGAATATCTTCATCGTATGATTATGTTGGAATATAACCTGTAATAATTTAACTAGTTTGTCCTGTCTAGACAAAAGTAGTTGACCAAAGTGGTAAGACCTTTTCAACTTATTGACTAGCTGCAGAGGAAGCAATCAAAGTTGCTTTGTTTACAGAACGTCGTAAAAGGTCCCCTGCTATGCTTTGATCAGCAGGGGACCGTCTTCACCTTATCCTGTGTGTTCACACACCCCCACTTTCAACCCCACTCTGTTTCTCTCAATAAATAAGCACCTGACGAGGCCTGAGTCAGACTTCATTCGACCATCGCTGTAAGCACAGCGACGAGTGAACTCTCCGCCTGCAGGTGTCTAAAATGACTAACTTGACTCCAGTGTGGTTCTTGCAAAATAAGTTAGAGTGAGCACCACCCTAACATTTTGGTGCCGAAACCCGGGACCCTCATACCCGCCATCTGGCTGACGGAGGAGGACGTGCTGCATTGTCGACAAGCCAGCGTCCTTTAGGGGGACCTGGAAAAGAAAGTCCTGGGAAGAGAATTTCTTCGCTGGGCCAGCATCTTAGGTCTGCCTTCGTCTGCCAGAGGTGGATTGACGGGTTCCCGCAATGCAACGGACCAGGGGTCAGGTAAGTTAAAAAATTGTGTGGTTGTGAAACGCGTAAAGGGTGCACGGGAGACAGCTTGGGTTCAAGTCCCAGAGGAAGGAACAGGCTAAGAAAAGCAGAGCTTCTTTTTCGTTCATCGAAGAAGTGTGTAGATTCTTCTTTGTCTCTTTTTCCAAGCTGAGGGATCTGGCTTGGGTTAGAGTCCCAGTGGAAGGAACGTGCTAAGAAACACGGAGCTTCTATTTTGTTAGTCAAAGAAGAGTGTAGATTTTTATTTGTACGTTTTTCCGGCCAAAGAACAGCTTGGGTTCAAGTCGCAGTGGAAGGAACGGGCTAAGAAAAAACAGAGCTTCTTTTTCTTAATTGAAGGAGGGCGTAGATTCTTTTTTTGTCCGTTCTTCCAAGCTGTGTTGGAGGGTTTTACACCCATCTTGGATAGGCCAAGAAATAAAAAGCGTTGGTGTTTGTGTGGTTGAGAGAGTGCGACTGGTAGGATAAATTGACTGCAAAGAGAATTTGGTGGAAGGTCAATTTAAACCTGCATTGAGGATCCTCAAAGAAAAGAAAAGGAAAAAAAAAGAAATAAAAACATTGTATAAACCAAAAATACCAAATTAAGATGGGAAATAAGAACGGTAGATCTCTAGCTCTTGAAGAAGATGAGAAGTTCATGGCGAGTAAATGTCTTAATTGTATGCAATACATGCCGAAGTGGAAGAAAAAGTATGGAGTAGAAGGGAAGTTGAAAGTTGAAGTGTGGAAGATAGTGGTTGATGTTTTGGAGGAGAGTGTAGATAGGATGACAAAGGGACAGAAAAAGAAAAGGAAAGAGAGAGAGTTGAATTGTGCTAGAATGTGGTTGAAAGCTTCGCAAGAGAGAAGAGAACAAATTCAAGAGACAAAAAATGGAAAGATAAAAAGTGATGAGACCACCATTCAATTAAGATTTGGAAAAGAATTCTGGGTGCACAGTGGCATCCCATTCGATGATGCAGCTGAGAGTGCTTATCTGCAACATCTTAGAAATGCGCTCCTCACTGTTTCACCCCCCGACTTAGGCAACTGGGTGAGGAAACACTTGGTGGAAGCAGACACTGCTTGTGTTGTAACGATTGAGAAAGGCAAATGTTCTAATGTATTTCATCTAGATGATGATAATGATCTAAATGAAGATGCAACGATCTTCTTCCGAAGCTCCCAAAAGGGCAGAGGAAGAGTTAGAGACCAACAAGGCCGCAGGCCGCCATTCAATTCAAACTCCAGCTCAAATTTGGACTGTTGGAACTGTGGGAAACGGGGCCACTTGGCGAGAGCGTGTCGTCGTGCAAAACAATACCAATCAAAGGGTGGAGGAAGAGGCAGAGGAAAAGCCAAATTTTCAACATGTCAAGCTTCCCCCCCCCCCCCCCCCCTTTTTGACCGCTCATGCTAGTACAGAGACATTGTATGCTACATTTAATGGAAATTATTGATTGGTTGTGTTGTAAGATTATGCAAACTTCTATGTGTAAGCTAAATCTGAGAGATTGAGTTCTTTGAATATGAAAACAAAGAGAAAATCCTGATTAATTTGCAAGCAGTTTTTTTTGTGTTGATTTCCTTTTTTGGATTGGTGGATTGTTCTATCAGGAACCTTGAGTTGAAAATGGTATGTGAATGTTGTGTGGAGTGCTCGGATGAATTGGGACCAATGTGATAGAAAGACTCCTTTTTGGAGACTGTGTGTGAGATGCAAATGAGCATTGATGACTGAATGCCCGACTGAAGGGAAAATACAGGTTGAATGGTTGAAGTTGTTGGAGAATACTATGGAAGATGAGTTGAGCGACTTTGAGTAAGTTAGATGCTAGAAAGGAAAGAAGGAAAAAAACAACAACCCCCAAATACAAACAAAAGAATAATAAAGGTTGCTTTTGACGAGAGTTGCAAAGAACAGACGAAGGACAGTCCTTGACCCGGCATTTGCGTTTCGCGGTCGTCAATGTGGTTCCAAGACCTGCGTCTTGTGGTTTGTCATTTGTAACGTTTGGCTGTTGTGATCCTCCCAAACAGACATAAGTGATTTGTGTTTTTGTTGTTTGTTGTAATTGGTTAGTGGGAGGACTGCTGTTGAGACTGTTGTCTGCGTGTTGTGTTATGTGTTAAAAGGATGAAATTCGCTAATATAGGTGCACTAAAGAATTTATTTATCTGTAGTCTATCTGATTTGTACCGCAAAACAAAACCGATTTTGTTAAGATAGGAAGGAAAAATAAAAAAGCGAGCAATTTGTTTATGGGCAGAAACTGGTCCACACTCCTTTGATGCCTTGTCTTGATTAAACAAAATTTGAGAGATGGAAAGGACTTGCTTTCTGGAATTGGATGATGAACAATTATGAAATAACGACATTTCAAAGCTAAATTTAAAATTTGAGAATAAGAGAGCGATTGAGTTAGTTAAAGTTAAGAAACTACAACAGTTAACTATTATATTACTTTACCAGCAGTTATTTTGTTGATTTTTTTAATTTTTTTTTATTCGATTGGTGGATTGGGTTGTTACGTTGAGAAAGGGAAAGTAACGATACAAATGGGCAGCTGTATTGAGCCATGGTGTTGTCACGTGCCGTTGACACCTGGCTCAACAGGGGGGATGGAAGGGCAGTTCAGTCAGCTTTATACAACATATGAATTTGATTCATATTCAAAACGTTTATAAAAAAAAAAAAAAATTGTAGAGCTTGTTTGACATGTGCTAAACACAATCCACAGGGTTATTGTCACGGTCCGGAGTAGAGAAATGGAGCAGGGCGACCAAGTGCAGCTTGGACCAGGGTTTATTGCAGCAAACTCAAAAGACTCGGCAAACTGACGTGACTAACAGACCAAAGCGTGAAACAAAAGCCAGGAACCAAACAAACCGTGACCGTGAGACATGATTGTCCACATCTTACGCACAATGCTCCGACGGGGAGTGACCCGCAAACAGAACTTAAATACATCACAGGTAACGAGAGGCAAGTGCGTGTGGTTACATTAATCAAGGGCACACAGGAAGGGAGGGGCGAGCACACAGACACATAACCAAAACTGGAGACGAGGCATGACAGTTATAATGCCTGGTCATAATAGATGCATTCTAAAAATGGATTGAATTGGCTTCAAAATAAACACTGAATGCCTTAACAGTGGCAGAAAGGTTATGTAAAGAAATAATAGTTTGTCAACAACTGCTGTAGATGTTAAAGAATGGAATCAATATCTCGAAAATGAATGTGGATAGTTTGTCTACTGATTGTGAAATGTGCGACAAAGTGTTCTATATAATATCCGTTGAAAGAAACAAAAAAGAGAAAAAAGAAAAGAAACCATTGCTTTTAGAGAAAGTAGTCAACCAAAATTGTATATGTATCAACATTCCAAGATCTGGGAAAAAGCTGGAAAAAACAAAAACATAATGTCTTTAAATTTGAGAGGCGACGATGATCTGAATGAAATTGATGCAATTAGAGTCCCCAGAGGAGTTCCTGATTAATAAGAATTAATTGGCCAAATTGAAGCGGGATGGGAGTCCATTTGCTGCTGGTGGACGATGAACAAGAACGTTGACAGGATAAATTACATGCATTGCAACATGCAGAAATTGGGCAAACGGACAAAAGCGGGACTTGAGGCAGTGCACGAACAGCTAGCCATGCCTTCCCTAATGTCAATCCAGAACCGCAATGCTCTTGTTATGTTGTTGTCTGGGAAAGGAAGGGTCTGCGCAATGTTCAGGGAACAATGCTGCACCTTCATCCAGAATGACACCGCCCCTGATGGGAGCCTGACGAAGGTGATTGCAAACTTGCAATCCCCCAACACGAGGATGAAAGAGCACAACAAGTGGATGACTGCTTTTGGGAAGTATAAAGCCCTTGTGTCCTCAATTACTGCTATACTCACCTTGTGTGGATGTTGTTGTATTCCATGTCTCCGTGCTCTGTTTAATCGTCTTATCACTACAGCAATCTCGCCCATGGACGACAAGATGGCCCAGGGATGCCTAATGTCTGAACAGCAGCATGTTGATGATAATGATGCAATTTTTGCACTTGAGTTTACAGACTTTTTCCCAGATCTGTGTGTTTCCAAATGGTAATATCGCAACATTTATCCTTTTTTGATGTAAACTTATTTGTGCTCATACTTGTGATCCGACAACTGAAAATCAAGAGAAGTGGTTGTTTTTGGTAATGTAAAAATTGAGCAAATGTGTGATAAACAGGAGGGAAATGTTGGAATAATTTAAGTGAAGCCTTGGCCTGCCAGACCTGTAGGCCTTGTCTTTACGAGTTTATGGCTTTCCTTTTATCAACGTTCTTCCTCTTTAGTGACAGGGATGTATTTTGATCCCTGTTAGCCATATGTATCCTTCCTGTCCTTATGTTAGCTGTGTGTTTTTGTTCCTGTAAGAGGCCTTCACTAACAATGAGCAGAGCTTGTTTGCATAGGCAAAATGTTCTTATTTGGTTGAAAGAAACTTCATTCCTTTTAGTTAACTGTAGGTTTGGTTCATAGATTGTTGTTGATCAGAACTGTTTTTCTTTGCTAAGTGTTAAACACAGTTTGAAGTAATTAATTCTCTGGTTCTTCTATATCAAACAATTTGTTTTAGGTTTATTTACCTGACATGTTTCGGCGGATTCTTCCGCCTTCATCAGAGTGTCACTGATGTGGTTGTGACGCGTCTTTATCAGCTGATGGATGAAGGCGTGGCTCACCTGTCAGATTTGACAGGTGAGTCAGGCCCTCTGCTGTCAGTTCACCTCTCCAAAACACTGTTCCAGGTTGTAGAGAGCATGTAGGCTCCCTCGTCCCTGTTGATGGTCCTCGGGCCCCGCTTGCGGATCTCAATGGCCTCCCTGATCCAACGCTGATGTTTGTTTTCTTCAGTGCGGATGACTCTGGCCTTCTCCCAGTCCATGATGTGGTTTCCCCTTTTACAGTGGTTGATGATGGCTGACTTGTAGTGTTCCTGCTGTGCTTGTAGTTTTATTGCTCTTGTTTGTCTTGTTGCTGTCTCCTTCTCACATTCCTTCTTGTGTTCCATTTTTCTTGTGATGAAATTCCTCCCTGTCTCCCCGATATATGATTTATTACATGATTTGCATGGAATCTCGTATATGGAATTGCATTTATTTTCCGGATTGACTCTGTCCTTTGGGTGGACCAGTATCTGACGGAGTGTTATATGTGGTTTGATAGGCGTGCTTATGTTGTATTTTTTCATTGCTCTTTTGATGCGTTCCGTAATTCCTCTCACATACGGCAACGTCACCATTCCGCTGGGTTCCTGTTTCCTTGTTTGTTTCTTTCTTTGCTCCTGTGTTTTGTGTTTCTTGTTTTTTACCTGTTCTGCACCTTTGGTTATTGCCCATTGTGGATACTGACATTTTTTGAGTGCGTGTTGTATGTATTTTTCTTCCTGTGTTATGTCGTCCGGATCTGTGATTATTGTTGTACGTTCGTATAGTGTTCTGACTACTGACAGTTTGTGTATAGTGGGATGTTCTGATGTCCAGAGGAGGTATTGGTCGGTGTGTGTGGGTTTTCTGTGTACTTTTGTTTTTATGTCACCATATTCTGTGTGGTGTATGTTGATGTCTAAAAAGGCTATGGATCGAGCTGTTTCCTCTTCATGAGTGAATTTGATGTTACCCGTGGTGTCTATGGTGTTGAGATGGTCTGTGAGGTGTTGTGTATGTCCTGTTTTTGTTTTTTCCAGAATGTCGTCGACGTAACGTTTCCATAGAGTGGGTTTGTATGTGTCCGGGGCTGTTAAGAGTGCCTTCTGTTCTAAATCTTCCATAAAGAAATTGCACATGATGGCAGAAAGAGGGTCTCCCATGGGGAATCCCTCTTTTTGCCTGTATATTGTGTTTCTGTATTGAAAGTATGTGGAGGTAGCGATGAAATGAAGTAGTTGGGTGATGTCTTGTGCTTTTAGATTTGTCCGTTTCTTGAGTGTCTTGTCTGCTGATAGTCTGTCATGTACTATGTGTATGGTGGGTTGTGTGGGCATTTTTGTGAAGAGTGAAATGACGTCGTGTGATATGAGCATTTCATCTTTCTGTACTTTTATGTGTGTGAGTTCCGTGGCAAGCTGTCTTGAGTTTTTGCAGTGTTGATCCGTGTTTCCTAGTAGTGGTTTTATTATTTATGTGAGTGCTTTTGAAAGGTTGTATGTGACTGACCCTATGCTGTCTACAATGGGGCGGAGAGGTGTACCTGGTTTATGGATTTTTGGTGTGCCATAGATTCTGGGGATGATGTTTGCCGTGGGTATTAAGTGGTTGTATACCTGTTTGTCTATTTTATTTTCCATGAGTAGTGGTTTGAGTAATGCTTTGAGTTATTTTTCTTGTCTTCTGTTGGGTCTTTTTTTATTACTTCATAGGTATCGTCCTGTAGTAACTGTTGCATTGATTCTTTGTAGGTGTCCGTGTCCATAATCACTGTTGTTCTACCTTTGTCTGCCGGGAGGATTGTAATGTCTTTATTTTTTGCTAGTGTAATCATTGCGTTTGCTTCCTGTTTTGTAATATTACTGGGTGGTGATTTAGCCGTTTTTAATATCCCTGCAACTTCATTGCGTAGTGCTGCTTTTTGACCTGGGTTATGTATTTTTTCGCATGCTAACTCCGTGGCTAAAATGAAATCATCGTGGGGTATGTTTTTGGGTGTGATCGCGTAGTTGAGTCCTTTTGCTAATATGCTGCGTTCTGCCTGGGTGAGTTTATGGTGTGACATGTTGTGAATCCATTTTTCGTTGATGTGTGTGTGCTCCGGTTGTGGCTTCTTTTGTGCAATGAGTCTGTCCAATTTCCCGATGTGTCGTTTTTTTGTGGCGACAAATTCCTGTTCGTGTATATTATCGAAATGTTCGTGTAGTGTTGCAGTTTGAAGTAGTTGCGTACAAGTTATCCTATATTTACTCAATGTTTGTTTAAGGAACTGCATACCAGTTACCTTACATTTACTTAACATTTGTTTTAGTGTTTAGGACAAGTTACTTACTGTTATTGAGTGTTAATTTACTAAGTAGATAAAGTCTAGCAAAGGTCTAGTTGCATTGTTCCACAGGAAAGCGGCAATTGAAGTTATCTGATCTCACTCGCGGACGACTCGGCCAAAAACTGGAGAAGAACAGATGGACAAACTCTGCGGGGGTCACGGGCCGACAATGAAGTGCTAGTTCACACCACACTACATTCCTTAGCTAATCAACGTTGCTACAGACACAATCTTCCTTCCCTTTGGTGTAGTAACGCCTCTGTAACCAGGGCAACCAAAACAGTGATGAGAGGAGCAGAAGAAACATCTCAAATGACTAATGCAAAGGTTGCAGAAAAGGTGCTGTTTTTTGCTGTTTTCCGGACGTGCTGCTGTCCTTTCGGTGGCGGATCCAGGTCCAGATCACCCCAACGTTCTGGCTGAAGGTCCCAAGAAGGAGGGGGACGGAGCCTGCGTCGTCTGGACCCTATAAATTGGTGGAGCGCATCTCACATGCCGTCCGGCTGGCCGGCAAAGGAGGATCGTGGTATCATCTGTCCCAGTGCGCCCCAGTGAAGGGTTCCTGCAAGGAACCAGATCAGCCATCGACAGTCCCCGCCCCAGTTCATACAGAGGCAGAATAATCCTCTTCCCCCTTGGTGGCCAGGTAGTCCACCCTGAGCCACTGAAGACAACTACCACGCAGCAGACATTCCCAAATTCTCCCCGGACGGAGCAGATCTGCGAAGGGCGTGAGAATCGTGCTCACCCTCCACCAGTGGGCGTGCCAAGCCCCCAACGGCTGAACAATCGCGAGCAATTTTTATCTTGATTGATAACATTCTGGTCGCCTAAGGCAGAGGGACCGTGTAACTCTTTTCCTGCATTTAATCTGGCCGCAGGTTTTTTAAATTACACACACAATTTGGACTGGAGTATTGAGGAAAAACCTCATCTTCACTGGACGTTATTGCTTTCATTGTATTTTCTTACTTATGTTTGATTGATCGAGGTTGACATAATCATATGATAAACCAGGAGGGATATGTTAGGGTTTGCAGAATATCTTCATCGTATGATTATGTTGGAATATAACCTGTAATAATTTAACTAGTTTGTCCTGTCTAGACAAAAGTAGTTGACCAAAGTGGTAAGATCTTTTCAACTTATTGACTAGCTGCAGAGGAAGCAATCAAAGTTGCTTCGTTTACAGAACGTCGTAAAAGGTCCCCTGCTATGCTTTGATCAGCAGGGGACCGTCTTCACCTTATCCTGTGTGTTCACACCCCCCCACTTTCAACCCCACTCTGTTTCTCTCAATAAATAAGCACCTGACGAGGCCTGAGTCAGACTTCATTCGACCATCGCTGTAAGCACAGCGACGAGTGAACTCTCCGCCTGCAGGTGTCTAGAATGACTAACTTGACTCCAGTGTGGTTCTTGCAAAATAAGTTAGAGTGAGCACCACCCTAACAGTCACCAATTAGTAGGACGCGATAGGAGACTGAGGATACGATGGTGAGAAGTTCAGAGAGTTCAGAGAGAAAAGACGGATGTGACTTGGGGGGGCGGTAGATAAGAACAGCAGTAGTAGAGTTGGGGAGGGAAAAAGCAAGATATTCAAAGGATGAAATAGATGGGAGGTTGAGGTCCAATTCAGTGATTGATTGGGACCGCTTATGGAAGACAGCAATACCACCTCCTCGCCCAGAGAGGCGGGGTTTGGCGATGTAGTTGTAGTTAGACGGAGTGGCTTGGTTGAGAGAAAAATAGTCCAGGGGCTGTTGCCATGTTTCACAGAGAAGGAGCAGATCCAAATTATTGTCCAATATTAGTTCGAAAATAACTAGTGATTTGTTGGAGAGGGAGCGACAGTTCAGCAGTGCGAGGGAGATGGATGAAGGAGCGGGGGTGGGGGAACGGAGATTGTTGAAGTTGACAGTACGGAAGGTGGGGGTGGCGGGGGGGCGAGAGTTAGTCCAGAAAGAGGGGATGGGTGAGCCATCAGGGAAATGTCGTTTAAAAGATAGTCCGGAGCTACGGTGGATGTAGCGGCAACGGCGGAGGATCCCAGCCTTGCTGGCAGCTGAGAGACGGTGATTATTGTTGAAATGATGAAGATCAGCAGCAGTGTAGACAAATGGACGAGAAGTTAGTGGAATGGAAGCCCAGAGTAGCAGAAGTGATAGTTCACGCAGGAGATGAGACGTGACAGCAGCAGGGAATAATCCAGATAAAATGGCAGAAATGGCTAGTAGCTGGTTAACTAGAAGTTGGTAGGCAGTGAAATGCATGGAAGCAGCAGTGGACCGAGTCGTGGTGTTGGTGAAGTGGGTGGTGGTGTTGGTCAATCCCGACTGTACCCGTGCAAACGGCACGCCCCAGTGTGTCATGGCGACACACAGCCGAGCCACGACCGGCGAGCTCGCAGTGTGGTATTTTTATTCTGGTATCATGCAATGTTTATCTCACTAGTAAGCCTAAGTGTGACCGGGTCATGTTCGGGTCAGGTTCGTGTGGGATTGTTTGGGGCTTGGTCCAGGAAGGTAGACTCATTGGCGCCAGACACATCTGGCTTCCATTAACAACTGCTAAGATACACACGATGTAGAGATAGGGAGGCGACTGCGGGGTCATAGGTCAGCCAACATCCCCATCTGCGCGCTCCCGCGTGGAGGGAAGCGCAAGAGTATAAGGTTTAGGGCGAGGGTAGAAAAGAGACTCGACATCTTGGCTAGGGCGCGAGACACTTCTCTCTGACATCGGTTGAATAAAATCTTTCCCCAATCAGCCATGTGTGACTGAAGTTTTCCTTCCCCAAGCCAGCCACTTTTTCACCATTTTGTTTGGAAGACCAGCTGACCATTGAAAAGAATTCACCACAATTTTGGGCGTCACGAACAGTTCTCTTGTCTTTCGGGGAGCCCTGGCCCGCCTGGGTGCGAGTATCGAGCGTCCGGCCGGCAGGCTGAGTTTGAGGTGAGAAGCTTCACTCACAGTATCGCAATGTGCTCATGCCTGGTGTGGGGGGGGCGGGGGGGGATGGAGTGGCTTCTAAGCGGGACAGTTAACGGGCCTGGTGTGCCAGTGGCTGGCAAAAAGGGGGGGGGGGGGATTTGTCTCCCCTAGCTGAATGTCGACGAGATGTGGATTTTGAAAGGGGGGAGTAGCCCCAATAGAAAAATGAAAATGTTCAATAAAAATAGAAAAAAGAAAAAAGGCAAATAAAAATGGAAAAATGACATAAAACTTAATGGGGAATGTGCACAACAGTCTGGTGTGAATGAAGAATGAGAAAGAAAAATGCCCGGAGAGAGAGGGCACGTGTAACAGGACAGGATGTCTGGGAGATTGCTGATCGGCTGTCACGAGAGAAGAAGAATAGAAAGTCCCATAAAACGTGGACTTTATTTTGGCGACAGATCCGATGGAGGATGGAAATTTTAGCTGTGTGATTGAGGCGAAAACACAGGTACGATTGAACACTGTTTGCGACAAGAGACGTGCACCACCAAGCCACCGGAGGCACAATTCCCGGGGTCGTGCTGGGACGTTGAGATCACACCCAATGTGGTCGTTGAGACGTTCGGTGGGGGCATTTGTCTAAATAAAGGTCGCACAAAAAAGGGAGGCTTGCTGCAGACCGCGATTGGCAGAGCGGAGGAGTGCGCAGCCTTGGCATCCTTAGCTGTGTGAACGAATGTGGGAAAACTACCGGCTGGGTCTGGGACCAGGGTGCCGAAGAGAATGATGCGCGCAGAAAACTACCGGCTGGGTCTGGGACCAGGGTGCCGAAGAGAATGATGCGCGCAGACCACGTTATTTGAGCACTGATCAGATTAGGAGTTTGTGCGGGTTGCGAGGTTCCCCCGGCTGACTGCTGGCGCGTTAGCCTCTTAGAGAGATACTCTTCGGGCAACTTACCGGGGCGAACTGGTGCGCTGCGGTCGTACCCAAGTCGTCACGGTTCGATTCCGATTGGCGAGGCGCACTGTAATAGCACACACTCCTGTCAAAGTCGGATAAAATTTACGGCTTGCAGCAGACCGCAATTGGCAGAGCGGAGGAGTGTGCAGCCGATAGAAATTGGAAAACGTGGAAAATAAGGCCTCAGGAGGTTTAATTTTGGTATACCATGTAAGCAAAGTAATTGGTGTGCACACTGAAGTTAGAAATCTGCAGTATAAGGGGAAATGCAAAGCGCTCTTAGGGGAAACAAAGACAAGAAGTGCAAAGGGCATGTTTGTTAGTGCACCTGCGCACGGTAAGAAGCCACAGAACAGCGCCCCTAGTCCATCTGACAACTAATGAGAAAGTGAGTGATTACGTTAACTTGAACAAGATTGACCAAACAAATATGAGACGGTGGACGCGCACGTCTCCTCCCAGAGGACAAAGAGACACGGACAGAACTCCCAGGTCGTCTGAGGAAAAGCTTCGTGGAGCGCTGCCCCCAAATTCTTCACTAATTTACGTCAGGACGCCACAAATGCGGCCAGAGACAGATAGAAAGAGGGAGTGAGAAAAGAAAGGGGGGCTAACTCGTAAATAATAAGGAGATATTGGGAGTAATCTGTTGGTCCTTTCTTTAAGACCCTTTAAATCATTTCCTGGAGTAGATAGGTTAGCAACACGAGAGATTTAGAGGTTCAACAGAAAGACAGTTAAATGAAAATAACATTTTTGATTTGAACAATTGCAGGCTAACAGGAGCATGAGAAAGGAGAGCTGAAAAGCGGGATCCACTTTGATCGGGGAGATTGGAAATTCACAGCACCATATTCTAAGTCGCATTTTTGAGCAAGCATGACACAGGTAATAACGTGTGAGAGATCAAGACATAAATCAGGGCTAGTTGTGGGACGCAGACCTCTTAGTTAATTTTGAATAATGATACTGAAGACACAATGTACTGTCCCATTAAATTGGAACTATAGACAAAACCTAGCTCGACAATAGGATGAGTTGCAGGACTTACAATATAAAGACGACATTGCTGGTACTAGGAGAATTTGACTTTTGGTAAACAAACGTTATTAGTGAATGGATGGCAGCAGCTACGGTTGGAGATAGTCTTAGAAATTTGATGTCCCAGTCTGTCACTCTCAGTGCCAGGATCCCTGAAAACTCGATCCCGAGACTCCGCCTGCAGCCGTGGACGACTACAAAACGGTGCCTGGCTTTGAGGCACCTTTGACCTTTGGCAAGGACAAAGAAAGACTGTTGTTGTGCTTGGAGGGGGCAAGTACACTACGGAGGAAAGACGACATCCTCGGGGACGAGAAAAGACAGTGAGAAGTGGAGGAACTCACAATGTAGAAAGAAAAAAATGGACATTTGAACAATGGACTCATTCGAGAGTGATGGATGGGTTGGCTCTGAAGCAAGAACAAAAGAACACCATCTTGAGAGGGTGAGGTGCGGCAAAAGATATGGACTTGAAATGTCCGACGGCCAAATCGCACTCCTTGCTGTGGCGGTGCTAAACTTCGTGGGGCTTGAATTAAAGTGGACAGGAGCTTCATTGTGCACTGGGTTTGACAGAACTGAGAAGATTTGATAAGAAAAAATTGAATAATGCGTAGAGCTACAGAGAGAAGCATCGTGGTCAGAGATTGAACAGATCTGAATGGGACAATTAGGCCAAAGCGGTGAGAAACAAGAGCGAGATCTGATGTTTTGGCTCATCAGGCATAAGAAGTAGAAATCGAGTTAGATAAATTTTAGAATAGGACATCTAGACTAAAGTGGATTCAGTCAAGAGGAAGCTAGGACGCTCGATGTACCTGCTCAATATGATAGAAGTTTGTTGCACCATAGTGGAGGCTGGGTGGTCAGAAAGTTGGTTACGTTAAATTTTTTACTATCACACATTCATGCATAGGAGTCGCACAAGGCCACAGGTAACAAGATTGTCAGGTTTATTTCGCTGACTGAATAAGTGAATAGAAGAGCAACAGCAAACAAACCACAAGTGAGACAGAATATTAAGTCTTTTCTCGCGAGGAGTGCAGTACAGATAGCTTGAGACAATCTCTACACACTGAATATCTGTAGGCACACCCGCTCTTTTTATTTGGATTTGCCCTACCCACAGTGTGAGACATAACCACTAAAGGGGTGAGGAAAGCATGTGGGCTTTGTCTCGTAAGCAAAAATCACTAGGTGTTTACATACTGATAAGAACATCTGGGAAGAGGAGTTTGAGTGGACTGGATACAGGAGAAAAAACCTTTGACCTCTAGTTAAAACATAGCAAGGGAAGTTTTACGACATTGTGTAGGATGCAACAAGCTAAGTTATTTATTACTGGTTATATACATTCCAACCTAATCCTACGATCAAGATAGTTGGGAAACCCTGACTTTAATGGTCACTTGGAGGTTCATCTGGGGTGCAGGACAGCAATGAGGCATGTTGTCTAACAAAGTGGTCTTTGTTAGAAAGGAACTGTCCTTCTGTGGTACATCATAAAAACAGCAAGGCGAAACAGCAAGCATATATTGCAGTAATATTGCAGTAAGGCATTGATTAGAGAACGCATGATAACATATATATACATTTTTCTAACAAAGATAATGACTGAGATAGGGCTCAATTTCAACTGCACCCACAGGGCAATGTAGAAGCAAGAAAGCGGAGTAAGGGATTATATGCTAAACAGTCCGCTGTAGGGTTACCAATAGGAGATTCTGTCAAAATAACTACTAAGAGGTGGAGGCGACGATAACAGGAGGACATAGATATTCGAAGGTTTGATAAGGGCAAACTCCATTGTCAAAGATCGGATTAGAGCAAGTAGGAACGGGGGTATTTTGGCATTTTAACAGGGATTGACAGCAAGGGAGATTGAGGATAGAAGATCTGGACAGCAATGACATAAATTACATTACAAACTGCTCATTCGAGGGAGAAGGCTTGGCGCTCCCTGTGTGGAGCTGCAGCTTTGCAGAAGGGGGGCAGACCGCGCGAGTGAGTGGATGAAAGGAGTGGTGATAGGCGACCACTTAAGGAAGTAGGGAGAGGTGTTGGATGGTGTGACAGGCAGGATTTGTAGGAAGAAAAAAAAAGGAGAAAAAAAAAGGGGGGAGTGAGACTCGCCAAGAGGGGCAATAAAGAGAAGCAGACTGAGAAACAGTTTTGAGCAAGATAACGGGAAAAAAGGGGGAGAGCCAAATGATGACGTAAAAAGCCAGAGAGAATAGTCTGACCCATCTTTATTGAATTTAATTAGGATAAGTAATAGAGATCGAGTTTGTAGGACCAATCTGAGGTTATGGAGGCTCCCTCAAAACGCGGGTCCCACAGTTAGTCCCTCAGATAGACATATATGACAATTTGCGATGAATCTGATGGGCGAGTTTATGGAAAATTGAATTGAGATTCAAGATTTTACAATAGGTCATGTTGACGAGTATGTCCGAATGTGAAGAGTCACAATTAGGAGTCAATATTTGCCTGCACACTAACATACTAACTTTGCTTGGTTTGGAGGGAGAGCTGAGTGATAGAGACGGATGAGGGTGTCTGTGAGTGTGTGGATGGGTGAGTGCGCATGTGATCGTCTATGGCTGTGTGTGCGCAGTATGATTGGCCAGAGAGGTCTGAAGTTGGGGTGATGTGTTTGCCATTGAGGATAAAATTCCTCTCACCTGAAGGGGTGGTACAGATCGGAGGGACTGGAACTGGTAAGTGATGAGTTCTGATTGGAACCATGGTTCAATGATCAATCAGGGGCACCATCGACAACAAAACGGTTAGATGGAGAAGGCCCATTTCAGTGATATGGTCAGACAAGACAGAACTAATATTGAACATCAAGACTTTGGACGATTTGACGCGTGACGACTTTGAGCTCACCCGACGGGGTGACGGACTAGGTGGACAGTGACAAATGTTTGACGCTTGAGCTTGCTTGCGACATGAGCGAGCTCTGCTTTGTTTTTCTGTGTGGCTTGATTTTTTTTGCAGCAGCAGCAGCAACAGCCATCAGCCAAGGAGCGGATTGCGCGTTGCTTGCATAACTTGTTTTCGTTCTTGCAGGTTGTCGATTGCGTTTGTGGAACGTTTGTGTTGAATTTACAAGAATATGTGAACCCTTGCTCTTTTGGTTTTTATGATGAACTTGTTGATGACATGGTTTTCAGGACAGGATCCGCGGACACCAGGATTCATTTTATGAATGTTTTTATTTTGATACTTGATGTCTGTTTTTGTGTGTACAAATGTCCGCTGTCAGCAGGGCTATAAGCTCACTGACAGGAGTGCGATGATTTTTGTTTGTGTTGCCGAGTGTGTGGTGGACAGTCAAGTTTCAAGGACTTGGGGTGACGGTCCCGGGGCCCAGATTGGAGCTAGAGGTTCCGCGGGCCTGGCTACAATGAGTGTGGTGATGAGAGGGGACGCTTTGCAGGTTCCTTTTGATACGTAATGACACATTGGGTGAATAAGTCAAAAGGGGGAGTGATAAAACAGAAATGGGTGAGTAGGTTGCAATTTGTAATTGTGATATACAAAGTTTTTTTCCAAATTCACTTGTTTTTAAGCTTTAACAGGACACGCCAGAATTCAACTAGCAGTGATGGAAGGAGCAGAAGAAGCATCTTGAAAGAAAGGGAGTTAATGGGAGACAACAACCTGGAATGGATGCGAAGCGTGGTAACAATTTAGTGACAATAAGGTTTAAGGTTTTTCAATGACAAAGTGCGAAGGACAAATCATACAGTGATTTGGGAATGGACAGTGGCACAATACACAACGAAAGTTTGGGAGGTCATTGAATGTCGGAGGAAGACGGGGCCAGAGACAAGGAATGGGGAAATTTCTGAACGCGTGACTGCATTAAAGCTGCTATTACAGGGCAAATGTTTAATTATACATTTTAGGACGAGTAGTTTGCATAACGAATAAGGAAAGGATTTGAGTGGCTGTACCGTTTTGGAAAGATTTCAGAATGATGACTGGTTTGAACAGTGAGGTGGCTCAAACATAAGGCACGGATACATAAATGTACAGATCTAGGGAACTACAGTGTTGTGAGGGGTACCGGTTTGAGAATGCTACGCATCTTTAAACCGAAGAAGGAATTTGGGGGTGAAAATAGTATTTGGACGGGAAAAGAAAGAGCGGTTGAAGTGACATGACTGACGGGACTTCAGAAAGATGACAGTGTGATTGAGACAGTGACACCTGCGGCAGGAAAGGCTGACTGGGGGGATCTAGCAACGCTGTCGGCACGACGAGAAATGAGGGGAATGCGTCCTGGAGTGTTTGTTTGTTTGTTTGTTTGTTTGTTTGTTTGTTTCAGGGACCGCGTGGGCCTCTGGAAAAGAGGGGTAGGTGTCGGGAGCCCTCGGGCGTTCTGATGAGATTTCGATGAGACGATTGACACACCTTTTTCCTCGTTGCCCCATCACCGCAAAATAATTATTTGAGGGGGCCGGTAACACAGGAGCTATTGGGTTGTGTTGCCCCGCCAGCGGTGGCCGACGGGGCCGGAAGGACGTCCGGCCTGGGCTGCGGCCTTTGCCATTATGACTTCACATGTTTGCACTGTTAACGTCACTTGATACAGACAGTAGCTTTAGCTTGTCATAGGTCGCCTGGCTGCTGACCGGGGCCTTGCACAGGATTCAACGGCCATAAGCAACAGGAGGACATTGTACGGACAGCCGGCCCGGGACAGTGCCATCTACTACTAGTGCTATTCCCCACTGACGGCTCAGTGGACTGGATTTCATATCTGCACGCACTTGTGCATGCAAGGGGGGCAGCGCAACAAAGGGTTTAATGTTCTTGCATGCTTTGACGATTCGTTTTTATATACCTCACTGTGTTACCTTGTTGTTTTTTTTGTCATGTTATTTACTTTGTTATGTTACCTCGTTTGCTTACCCCGTGGCATCTTTACCATACGACATTGCATGTCGAACGATTTGTATTTGAGGGTCATGGTTCTGTTTGTTGCTGTGTTTGGGGCTCATGCTCCGCTTTGTGAAATGTGGTGTGTGCCGCAGCTCCCTTCACCTGACTCTCGCCAGGTGAGAGGCGCCTCCGGGGGTGTAGGATGGGCCTCCCTCTTTTTCCTCGTCATTAGATTGGCGAGGTTTTTTCGACGGCGGTCCGGCAACTTTTTGGGGCTTCCAACGGGCCACAGCAAACTTTTCCTCTCCAAATTGATGGCGTTGGTGATATATTACCGAAGGGGTGTGTGCGGACGGCGTCAATCAGTTAATGGGGTTGGGGGATTCGATCTTGGTCAAATGTGGTTCCTGAGAGGCCTCAGATTGCTGTCAGGGAGGAATTTGCTATTAAATTAGGTTGAGCTTTCCTAGTTAATGTAACCTTAAGTAGCATGCCTTGAGCATGATTTAGGATGAGACAAATAGGTCCAAATTGTAGACAAAAACCATAAAATGGTTGGGGGAAGGTTTTTGGATGTACCGATGTCATTTGTTGTTGAGTTGTTACCGGGGCACTTGTTGTGCCCTGCCAGGGGGGAATGTGGTGTATTTTTATTCTGGTATCATGCAATGTTTATCTCACTAGTAAGCCTAAGTGTGACCGGGTCATGTTCGGGTCAGGTTTGTGTGGGATTGTTTGGGGCTTGGTCCAGGAAGGTAGACTCATTGGCGCCAGACACATCTGGCTTCCATTAACAACTGCTAAGATACACATGATGTAGAGATAGGGAGGCGACTGCGGGGTCATAGGTCAGCCAACAGCCCCATCTGCGCGCTCCCGCGTGGAGGGAAGCACAAGAGTATAAGGTTTAGGGCGAGGGTAGACAAAGAGACTCGACATCTTGGCTAGGGCGCGAGACACTTCTCTCTGACATCGGTTGAATAAAATCTTTCCCCAATCAGCCATGTGTGACTGAAGTTTTCCTTCCCCAAGCCAGCCACTTTTTCACCATTTTGTTTGGAAGACCAGCTGACCATCGAAGAGAATTCACCACAGCAGCGAGCGGGTGCTCCCCCCGAGGACGCCGGCCAAGTGGCCAGCAAGTTGGGTTGGAGCCGTTTGGCGAGCCAAGAGCAACCAGCTACAGGCTCAGAGCCGGGAGGTAGGAGGGTCCGGTGGTGGGTTGGCTAGCTGGCTAGCGTAGCTCGTAGTCAGAGGGTGCGGGATCGGAGAGGTGCGAGCAGAGCTCCAGAGATATGCGGTGGGCAGGAGAAAAGGCGAAAAAAGAAGAAAACGGGCACACTTAAAACGGGAAACACAAAACAGACGGGGGACAAACAAATAGCGGACACGGTTCGGGGTAGAAGCGGCAGTCAACAGTCCAGACCCCAGCGTTGCTCTAACCCGGAAGACAAGAAAAGAGGGCGGTTTGTCATACGGACAAAATGGTGAACAAGGGTACGACGCGGTTAATCGATAATGTTCAATTAATCAAATGTGAGTATTATTTGGATTTTTTACAATCAAAATGAGGATCGGTTAGAAGATCTGTAACATTTGCTTGTTTGCTTGACACGAAGTCGAGAGCTTTAAAATTCCTTCTTTTTAACTTTCTTTGTTAACTGGAGTCAAATAAATGACCAACAAGCTTTCAAGGTCTACTTTGCAAGACCTCCATGTCCCCCACAAGCCCCCCACCCCCCCAAAATCATCTGTACAGTGTAATATAGTATTCTACTGACGTTTAACATACTGTGTACTGCATGACAAAAATGTTTTGGTTTTTTCTTCAATCATTGCAAAGTCTAGCTTTAAGTACCGTTTTTTTCCGTGTATAGTGCGCCCCCATGTATAGTACGCACCCCTAAAAATGGCATGCTGATGCTGGAAAAAAGCTTGTACCCATGTATAATACGCACCCAATTTTTATGATTTTTTTAAAAAAAAAAATTTAATTTTTATTTTTTATTTTTTTTTTTAAGTCCCAATGATCGTCACACACGCAGGGAGGCAATGGGTCCCATTTTTATAGTCTTTGGTATGGTCTTAACTAGGCTGGATGTAATTTTTTTTGTTGGCGTTGATTTCTCCGACTGCCCGTAAACGCACCACCGCGCTCCGTGCGCGCACGGGACAGCAAACGAGCAGGTGATCGAGCAAGCGTCTGATACGAGAGCATTGCGGTCGCATGGAGCGTGTTTGAAGTGAACAGCAGAGACGAAAGGAACAAGGCAAAGTGTTGTGAAATAAAATATTACCTGTAATACGGATTTAGGTAGAGAACTGAACTCTCACTCTTTATATAGCTGACGTGTCTTGCGCATCCGTTCTGCGCATCTGTAATGGCGGCCTCCGTATGATATCCGGTTTGCGCGTGTGTGCGAGAGCGAGAGAGAGCGAGAGAGAGAACTCTCAACCGTAGCACGCCGCCGACCGCCCAACTGCACCGCGCTGGTAGCATTATTGTGACAGAGCCGTCGCTGAAATTTAGAAGATATTTTTAAAGTCCTGATGTACTTTCTAAAATTTAAGTGGACCTCAGTGCGCACTGCGCAGGGAGCTTAATTTGGTGCGGTCGCGCAACCGCAGCGCGCCGGGCGCTCACTGTCGCATTGCTTAAAGACCGCCTTTGTGTTTTAGGATGAACAGCAGAGACGAAAGGAACAAGGCAAAGTGTTGTGAAATAAAATATTACCTGTAATACGCATTTTGTTATTTGCTGATTGAAACTGCTAATTAAACTGTGAATTGAAACTAATAGGAAGAAAACAACTCTCGCTCTTAATATAGCTGACGTGTCTTGCGCATCTGTTCTGCGCATCTGTAATGGCGGCCTCCGTATGACGTCCGGTCCGCGATGGAGATTAAAAACAAACAATATTTGACAATAACACACCCTCAAGGATTGCACCATCGCATCAAACGATGTGTCGTCAATTATGTATTTTACTGACTAAGTGTGTTGGCCAGGATGGCTGAATGCGATGCGCGATTGACAACAAACAAGAAGAAAGGTGAGTTTTATTTCGGGGGAGATTTGTCATGTCTCGTCCCCAGTTTTGCTATGTGTCTAGGTTGCCATAGTTTCTGTTCGCGTCGCCCCTCTCTTCCTGTGTCACCTCAATCGATGTAACGTGTTTTGTATTTAAGTCCTGTCTGCCCCTCGCTCACCGTTGGATCATTGCATGTGTTACTGTCATTCTGTTCCTGTCTTTGGTAATGTCACCCTGTCTTTTTGTTCCACGACTTTGTCGGTCAGTCCTGTTGTTGGTTTTGTTGTACCATGACTTTCTTTAAAAAAAAAAAAAAAAAAAAAAAAAAAATTATTATTTTTTTTTCTTTGTACCCATGTATAATACGCACCCCAGATTTTAGGACAATAAATTAGGTAAATTTCGCGCACTATACACTGAAAAAAACGGTACAAGTTTGCCTACAAGTCTAATTTTGAGAAAGCTGCACCCATTTTCTTGGTGGTGTGGTATAGGATGTTTGTAAAATGTAGTATGTGCATTAGATATTGACTGAAAAAACTGTTTCTTAGCTGTGTATGTTCTACCTTATTTAGTGGTATCCCATTAAAAGATTTACCGTTTTTTTCCGTGTATAGTGCGCAAAACTTAACGAATTTATTGTCCTAAAATCTGGGGTGCGCATTATACATGGGTACAAAAAAAACTTTAATTTTTTTTTTTCTTTTTTTAGAAAACAAAACCAACAACAGGACTGACCGACAAAGTCGTGGAACAAAAAGACAGGGTGACATTACCAAAGACAGGAACAGAAAGCAAACAGACATCATGACAGTAACACATGCAATGATCCGACGGTGAGCGAGGGGCAGACAGGACTTAAATACAAAACACGTTACATCGATTGAGGTGACACAGGAAGAGAGGGGCGACGCGAACAGAAACTATGGCAACCTAGACACATAGCAAAACTGGGGACGAGACATGACAAATCTCCCCCGAAAAAAAACTTGAAATCACCTTTCTTCTTGTTTGTTGTCAATTGCGCATCGCATTCAGCCATCCTGCCCAACACACTTAGTCAGTAAAATTCATAATTGACAAGACATCGTTTGATGCAATGGTGCAATCCTTGACGGTGTGTTATTGTCAGATATTGTTTGTTTTTTAATCTCCATCGCGGACCGGACGTCATGCAGAAGCAGTATGACTGTGCATGCGCGGAAGCAGTATGACTGCGCATGCGCACTATGGGTCGGCTGCGCAGAACGCAAGACACGTCAGCTATTTACTAATTAGCGAGAGTTCGGTTTAATTAGCAGTTTCATCAGAATGGATAAGAGAGCAAGTTATACTGTAGCATTTCGAAAGAAAGTCATTGAAGTGGCAGAAGAATTAGGCAATAGGGCAGCTGCGCGCCAATTTGACGTCAATGAGTCAAACATAAGACTCTGGAGGAAGAAAAAAAATCAATTTGATACAGCGAAGGCTTCAGCAATATAGTCCTCTTCTCTTCTTGACTGACAATGAATGTGATAGTTTAATACAATCAGCAAATAACAAAATGCGTATTACAGGTCGGTCATATTTTATTTCACAACACTTTACCTTGTTCCTTTCGTCTCTGCTGTTCACTTCAAACACGCTCCATACGAGCGCAATGCTCTCGTATCAGACAAGGCTTGCTCGATCACCTGCTCGTTTGCTGTCTGTCACAATGTACCCTACACAAATCCGAAACATTTGTTGCGGCTCCGAGTCACGACGAGGGGCAAGTTTTGGTTTCCAAGGGTGTTTTTATTCCTCTTCAACGTCTCTCCCATACAGAGCCGCCTTTTTCACGTCCGCACGCCTCTTTCCTGTGCGCGCACGGAGGGTGGTGGTGCGTTTACGGGCAGTCGGAGAAATCAACGCCAACAAAAAAAATTACATCCAGCCTAGTTAAGACCATACCAAAGACTATAAAAATGGGACCCATTGCCTCCCTGCGTGTGTGACGATCATTGGGACTTAAAAAAAAAGAAAAAAAAAAGAAAAGAAAAATTTCACTAAAAAAAATTCATAAAAATTGGGTGCGTATTATACATGGGTACAGGCTTTTTCCCAGCATCAGCATGCCATTTTTAGGGTGCGTATTATACATGGGGGCGCACTATACACGGAAAAAAACGGTACTTTTATTTTAACAAATGTGCAATTGCACATTGGTGATTGATTCATGATGGCATTTACAGTGGGCTACTGATTTAGTTCTATGCATGCAGTCTGTCTAATCCAAATCGTTGGTATGCAATTACTGTTTTGTTGTCATATTCCGTAAAAACCCAAACAAGAACGAGGATATAAACCAGCTAAGGTTGGTGCTTTTCTCTTTTGGGTTTGAATTACATAGTTTGTTTGGCTTGTTAAATAACTGGCATTTTACGTAGCCAATAATAATGGGCCATATTGAATGACTACAACACATCCAACCAATGGAATCGTGAGGGGGCGGGATTCATGGGCTAGCTAACGTACGCTCGTTAGTAGGAAGAAGAAGCCGATTCTGGAAGCCATTACGTTGCGCATATCAATTGAGTACTATATTTGCGTATAGTACGCAAACTACTCTAAACTCTGACTTTATGCAATTATGGTCTCGGTCGCAAAAAAGAGAAAAATGAATTTCTCGGAGAGAGAGGTTGAAATTATTGTGGAAGAAATAGAGAAACAAAAGCACACATTGGTTAACCACTTCAATGCTGGAGTCTCTCACATGGCAAAGAACAACGCATGGTTGGAGATCCTCAGAAAGGTGAACGCTGTGACAACATGTCCGAGAGAGTTGCCTGAGGTCAAGAAAAAGTGGTCCGATATGAAGACGGAGGTTAGAAGAAAAGTGGCGCAGGCGCGGGCTGCGATAGAAGGCACGTCCACCGACTGCACTCCCGTTCCCGTCCTTCTCACTGCCATGCAGCAGAGGATCTGTAACCTCCTGGGAGAAGCCACGATCATCAGTTTACCTGCAGGAGACTCGGATACTGAGATCACTTTGCCTGTCACGGCAAACTCCACCACCGTCGCACTCACAGAGCGTAAGTTGGCAAATGTTTGCATAACCAAGGGTCGGTGCAGCCTTATTTTCTGAATGCTATTATAAGTGAAGATGAGTGATGAGTAAATGTGCTGATTTTTTTGGGCGACTGAATTATATCATGATTTAATGATGGTGAGCACATAAAAAATACTTTAGTAGGCCTACTGTGCCAAGGTCCCAGTTTTACACAAAAATAGGATTTAATGCATTTGTCACTTTCTTGTAGCTTACTATTTAAGACTCTTTCCATAAGTTGTATCATAAGATTTTGTTCATGTGTTATTTGTTGGTTTACCTTTAGATTACACGGTACACAAATTATCATCATCTAAGTACGTCATCGTACTTTTTTGAAGAGCAAAGTAAAGTTCACAACCTTGAACTGAGTTTGGCATACAAACCTCTGCTCGGAGTAATTTGTAAATGTTCATAAAAACATTTTTAGTCTCCAATGCCATGGATTGGGTCATTTGACAAATTACTGATACAAACTTGTAACATAATTGCAGTATATAAAACAAATCATAAATAAATAAAAAGTCAATATCACATTAATTATACTGTTTATTTGTTCGATTACATTCTTCCACATTAATTTACGAAAGGCCTACTCAGATTTGTTTGAGTGGCAATAGCCACTTTTATCCATGAGAGGACAGTCAAGATGCATGTTCCATCACGCCAAAATATTTTTGTTTGCGTTTCCTGTGAAGGAAGATGGATTACATTATTATTGCAGTTGGTGGACTGAAGGTTCAAAATACAGTAGTGTGTTACAAATTACCAATTGTGCCCGGGTCAATCCATAACACTATTCAATATACTTAATCTAGAAAGCAGTGATAGCTAATCAATAGAGTGCGCTAAAATGCCGCCCCACAATTCACAGCGAGTGATCACCACATTGTTTTGAACAATGCAAACAATAATAATAATAATAATAATAACGGTGTATAATAATAGTAAGTAATAAATGTGTATTTGCACATTCATCCAGTTCACTTTGTTCATAGGGCATCTGCAGCAATTGGACTTTTGTGGTTATAGAAAACATTTTGCCTCTCACTCTAGCAAGGCTTAATGACTTCATGCAACAAGGTTTAGTTAGGACTGTACTATCCTGTCCTGAGTTAGTACAGGAAAGACTCAACTATTTCAATTCGAAGTGCATGCCCCGCAACCAAAAATGATGTAATTCTTTTCGAGTGCAAAAACGACAGTCATTTAGATGCTTAACAGAGACCTCTGTCCATTTACAAGAGCCATTGGGGGAGAAACACTCTCATTATTATTACATTTAGCTGTGAAAATGTATTGGAGCTGAGTCAAATAGGCAAAAGAGAGTTGTTATTGTTGTTTTTTTAAGGCAAAATCATTTCTTTATTTGGAGTGGGTGAAAGGATGACCTCCAGGGATGGCACTACACCGGGGCTAAGGGAGGCTAAAGTCCCGTCAGAAATCTGTGTAGCCCCAGTTAGAGCGCTCCAGTTGGATGTGTGTGTGTGTATGTGTGTGTGTGTGTGTGAGTGTGTGTGCGCGTGCGTGTGCGCGTGTGTGTGTATGCACGTGCGTGCGTGTGCGCGCCAGCGGGTGGGCGGGCGGTATTGTGTGTTGTGATATGATGACACTGATACTGTATAAAGATGGTTACCGTTTTTTTCCGTGTATAGTGCGCCCCCATGTATAGTACGCACCCCTAAAAATGGCATGCTGATGCTGGAAAAAAGCTTGTACCCATGTATAATACGCACCGAATTTTTATGAATTTTTTTTTAAAAAAAATTTAATTTTTTTTTTTTTAAGTCCCAATGATCGTCACACACGCAGGGAGGCAATGGGTCCCATTTTTATAGTCTTTGGTATAGTCTTAACTAGGCTGGATGTAATTTTTTTTGTTGGCGTTGATTTCTCCGACTGCCCGTAAACGCACCACCGCGCTCCGTGCGCATGGAGCGTGTTTGAAGTGAACAGCAGAGACGAAAGGAACAAGGCAAAGTGTTGTGAAATAAAATATTACCTGTAATACGGATTTAGGTAGAGAACTGAACTCTCGCTCTTTATATAGCTGACGTGTCTTGCTCATCCGTTCTGCGCATCTGTAATGGCGGCCTCCGTATGATATCCGGTTTGCGTGTGTGCGAGAGCGAGAGAGAGCGAGAGAGAGAGCGTGCGAGAGAACGCTCAACCGTAGCGCGCCGCCGACCGCCCAACTGCACCGGGCTGGCCGATTATTGTGACAGAGCCGTCGCTGAAATTTAGAAGATATTTTTAAAGTCCTGATGTACTTTCTAAAATTTAAGTGGACCTCAGTGCGCACTGCGCAGGGAGCTTAATTTGGTGCAGCGCGCCGGGCGCTCACTGTCGCATTGCTTAAAGAGCGCCTTTGTGTTTTAGGATGAACAGCAGAGACCAAAGGAACAAGGCAAAGTGTTGTGAAATAAAATATTACCTGTAATACGCATTTTGTTATTTGCTGATTGAAACTGCTAATTAAACTGTGAATTGAAACTAATAGGAAGAAAACAACTCTCGCTCTTTATATAGCTGACGTGTCTTG
Organism: Syngnathus typhle; assembly: GCF_033458585.1. NCBI lineage: Eukaryota > Metazoa > Chordata > Actinopteri > Syngnathiformes > Syngnathidae > Syngnathus > Syngnathus typhle. Next base: position 11,481,942 of record NC_083749.1, read on the forward strand.
CGCATCCGTTCTGTGCATTTTATTTCACAACACTTTGCCTTTCTTCTCTGCTGTTCACTTCAAACACGCTCCATGCGACCGCAATGCTCTCGTATCAGACGCTTGCTCGATCACCTGCTCGTTTGCTGTCCCGTGCGCGCACGAAGCGCGGTGGTGCGTTTACGGGCAGTCGGAGAAATCAACGCCAACAAAAAAAATTACATCCAGCCTAGTTAAGACCATACCAAAGACTATAGAAATGGGACCCATTGCCTCCCTGCGTGTGTGACGATCATTGGGACTTAAAAAAAAAAAAAAAAAAAAAAAATTAAAAAAAAAAAAATTTATTTTTTTTTTCTTTGTACCCATGTATAATGCGCACCCCGGATTTTAGGACAATAAATTAGTAAAATTTTGCGCACTATACACGGAAAAAAACGGTAATTGCTAATGAAATCATCGTATCTTTGTAGCCTAAACAATTTTAAGGGAATCTGGACGGATGGATGTTACTTTTATTCAGTGTTTTCACGTTTTTATTTTATTTCATTTTTCAAGGAGTCATCACTTTATTGTGATAATTTGTTTACTCTCCTCTTTCTATTTTAGCTCTCCCAGCAGTTTCAGTAACTGTTTGTCATGAAGCAAAAACACTGAATGGTAAGTGTATTTTTGCTTCCGTTATCTGTATGCCCCTATATTTTTATATTATTATTGTATACCGTATTTTTCGGACTAAAAGTCGCTTCAGAATATAGGTCGCATTATTATGCATATATGCATTAGCCATAAAATGCACAATAACGTGAAAAAAAACCCCATATAAGTCGCTCCGGAGTATAAGTCGTATAAGTAACTCATCAGCTTCGTGGTCATCATGATTCTCTGCTGACGGTGCTTGCACTTCAAAATATTCCATAAGCCCATATAACGAGATATAAATGATATATCAAAAAACTATTATATAAGCAATATTATTATCAAACCATCTGTGTCACTCCAAATCATTAAATCCATCGATAAAATTCCTCGTCCTTTGTCAACAACGCCGCGCGTGCGCCCTGACGTCAGCCTCGTTGTTATTCCACAGATCTAGTATATAATAGGGGTGTAAATCGCAGGTTTTGTCACGATACGATATCATATCGATACAAAGAACCACAATACGATATTTGCCGATATTTTAAAGCCTGCTGTGATTCATTCACGATACATCGCGATATAGTGCTCTTCGATCGATTTTTTTTTTTTTTTTTTTAAATAAAAAAATATAGAACAATATCCTGATTTATAACAATTCATACGCAAAATCAACAAGGTACTGCAAACTCTTTATTTAGGAAATTCCAAGAGTATTGTAGTATACAAAGTGTTTATTTTAACACTGAACTTTGATGTCGTGTTTTTTCTTTAAATATAAATATAGAGATTTGTGGTCCCTGAATATTTGATCACCGCATGGCAGGATTTACAAACTGCACGTGTCTTGTCCGTTGAGCCATCTTTTCTTTGGAATCCAAAGTGCTTCCAAACGAATGACTTGAAGCCTAAAGGGGAGCAAATTTCCTCGTCTTTTTGGACACTAGCCATAGCACCAGCCCAGGAGCCGCGTACTAGTTGTCGACTCCCCTTTCACGTGCCTGCTCTGCTCACAACACGCCGCTCACTGCTCCCGGAAAGAGGAAGCAAGCAACAATGAACTGGATTTCAAAATAAAGTCGCGTCTAATGTCCGAGGTCAAACACAGCGATATTAATCGATGTTTAGCATCGATGCCAATAAATCGTAGAGCAATATATCGATTAATCGATGTGTATCGATGAATCGTTACACCCCTAGTATATAACTATATTGTAGCGTTAACAAAGTACAAGGAAAGACGTGGGTTTGGTAAACGGCTCTTTATTTAACAAAACAAGAGTTCAATGAGTCAACAACTACTGAACTGTAACGATAAAAACATATACAAGTTGCTACACGAAATAAAATATATCAAATAACATAAATAGTTCACCGCCACACGGCCCCAAGCACCGGCGTCGACTTCCGGGCGTGTGGCGGCGAGCCCCATCCACCGTCCCCGGACAGCCAACCGGCTGAGCGCCGGCCTCCGACTTCCATCCACGGAGGTGAAAGAGAGCACTGTACTAGAGTAGGTCCGGGCGTGCGTAAAAGCCATAATAGTTTTTCAAACCTTCTGTGTCACTCCAAATCATTAAATCCTTCAAACTCTTTGTCCTCCGTGTCACTTACAAACAAAGCCGCTAATGATGCTGGTAGTACGTGGGGCCCTTCGTCATCTTGGTCATCCAGTGATCAAATCTTTGTCCTTTATGTAAACAAGCGCCGCGCCGCACCGCTGACATCACTTGAAATTCAAATTACAGTAATCCCTTGCTACATCGTGGTTCGTTTATCGTGGTCTCAAATTTTTATTTTTTATTTCTAATTTTGAAAATCACATATAAGTCGCTCTTCAGTATAAATCGCCCCCCCCACCCAAACGCGACTTATAGTCAGAAAATTACGGTATTTATATTTTTATATGTACATGGGACTCATCATTCAATTGTCCCCAAGCAAATCACAGAAACACACAACATACAAAAATAATTAGCCTGCTTAAAACAAGCAAACAAAAAACTGTGTAAACTAGCAGAATGTTTGTTGTTTCCAAGCTGGTCTTGCTGGTTTTACCAACTACCAGTAGGGTAACAACAACATGTTGGTCTTGCATGATGGCTCTGTGGATTTGGCTCAGCAAGCCGAGGTTTGGCTGTTCAAATCTTGGCTGTTTTGTATTAGTTTTGCTGTTCCTGACTAGTGACACCAGCAAGATTAGCATGAAAACCAAACAAAACCATTCTGATCTATGCTGTTGCTGCCAAGGAAATTGAAAATCGATTTTTATTCACCCACAGAGTAACTTCCATATATTACTGTACTGACTACATTGATTTTGATTTGATTGGTTTATTCTGGCAAGTACATTAACAACACACTTATTACAGACTCATCTCACATTTGTTTGACATCACATTGACAATTGAACAGATTATTGTGCATAAAATGACTTGTGCAACAAAATTACGCTGACATGTTTTGGAGAGAACTACCATTAGACTGAGAATCAACTAATACCCAGTAAGATCATCAACTTTAGAAAATATGTTAAATGTGGGCTCATTGTGCCATTGTGCTAACTGTAGGTTACTTGTACATATATGCAAACATCCACAAGACCTACAATAAAGCATTTGATGAAATCAATAGAAGTCTTTTACAAACTGGATTCGGTTGAAGTTGGGAAGTTGTGTAAAATATGAATAGAAACAAAATAAAATTATTTGAAAATCCTTTTCAACCTATATTAAATTGAATACACTACAAAGACAACATATTTAATGCTCAAACTCATAAACTTTATTTTTCAACTAATTAACTTAGAATTTCATGGCTGCAACACGTGCAGTAGAAGCTGGGAAAGGGCATGTTTACCACTTTGTTACATCACCTTTCCTTTTAAAGGGTATGTAAAGGCACCTTTAACATGCTCTAAAAACGACTCAGAATGTTCGATTATATTCACCTGTATCCAAATAATATTGTAGAATTTGAAATAAAATTGCATTCGTGAGCCAAACGCAGTCAATTTGTGTGTATTTCTCGATCTTCCCCGCCCCTGTCATGAACCACTCCATTCTGGATCACGTGGTACCGTGACGTAGATGATAGGACTCCCCCCATTGTTTACCGATTGATAGCGCAAAGAACCACACATTTTCCTGGTGTTTTCTCTCCAATACGTCACATATAAGCTTCATTTAGTTTACAAATTTGGTGTTCAAACGTTTGTTCCACGATGGTGAAAGTTTGTGTTGTTAAATTTTGTAGCAATACGCACAAAACCCACAGTTTACATCGTTTCCCAGCAACGGAAGCTACATGACGACAATGGGTTTGTTTTGTCCAAACAAAACGAGCCGATTTTAAGACCCCGCGGCCAGACTCTCAAGCTGTCATTTGTGGAGCTCATTTCACTCTGGAATGTTATCAGGGGTCAATGATGGAGCATCTAGGCTTCAAAACTAAGAAAGTACAATTTAAAATGACACTTTCAATGTACCCAAAGTTAAACTTACAAAAGAAAAACCATAACCATAAAACTTGCACAAGAGCCATAACGTGGCACTTGACAGCTGTCAGTGTCAAATGCAAAATACAAACAAGGATCATGTGAAAATTCGGTCAATGCAATCTTACAATATCTTATTTTTTTCCATTTTGCGCGTAGGTATTAACAAGTAGAATACTTTTAAATTATTCACAATTATTTAGGCAGTTAATTATGGGATATTTTGTTACGAACCAGTCAGTATTTCCAAGCCGATCCGCATTTTCCTGACCATGGCCCTGCCCACGACCACGATGATCGCCATTTTCGGTTTAATTTTCTCCCGCTGGGGTACTTCTCACCGGTTCAAATTGGTACCCTTGTACCCCAGGAAAGAAATCATACTCTTCTTCATTTTCATCTGAAAGTGAAGAATCATCTGAGGGAGATTCGTCAGACGACATTGCTTCCGCTGCTGTATCCGCCATTAGGTTTACATGGGCTAAGTAACTCGGCAACGCTCGGCGTCCTATAATCTCTGTCATAGTCACTTTGGGAATTTCCGGGATGAACTTCAACGATCACATACAAACCGTTGATTTTTCATCGATTACGCCTCAATTCGCAATTTTATTCAAAAATTAACAATAGTTTCCTAAAATACAAGTCCATCTTTATCAAATACATTTTGGGACCCCATAGTGCCTTTACATGCCCTTTAATAACACTCAATAAACGTTTTGGAACAGAGGAGACTAATTCTCTCAGGTTCTCATGTGGAATTCTTTCCCATTCTTGCTTGATGAACCGCTTCAGTTGTTCAACAGTCCGGGGTCTTCCCTGTCGTATTTTACGCTTGTTAATGTGGCACACATTTTCAATGGGAGACAGGTCTGGACTGCAAACGGGCCAGAGGAGAATCTGGACTCTTTTACTTCGAAGCCACGCTGTTGTAACACGTGCAGAATGTGGCTTGTCATTATCTTGCTGAAATAAGCAGCAGCGTCCATGAAAAAGATGTCGCTTGGATGGCACCATATGTTGCTCCAATATCTGTATGTACTTTTCAGCATTTATGTTGCTTTCACAGAAATGTAAGTCGCCCATGCCATGGGAACGAATGCACCCCTATACCATCACAGATGCTGGCTTTTGACCTTTGCATTGATAACAATCCGGATGCTCCGCTTCCTCTTTGGTCCGGAGGCACGACGTCCAGTCTTTCCAAAAACGATTTGAAAAGTGGATTCATCAGACCACAAAACACTTTCCCATTATTAGTCCATTTTACATGAGCTCGCACCCAGAGAACCCGGCGGCGTTTATGGATGTTGTTCATAAACGGCTTTTGCTTTGCATGGTAGAGTTTTAACGCGCACTTACTGATGGTGTGACGAACTGTATTTACTGACAGTGGTTTTCTGAAGTTTTCCTGAGCCCATTTGGTGATATCCTTCACACACTCATGTCAGTTTTTAAGGCAGTGCCGTCTGAGGGATCGAAGGTCACGGTCATTCAGTCTTGGTTTCCGGCTGTGGCGCTTACGTGCAGTGATTTCACCAGATTCTCTGAACCTTTTGATGATATTATGGACCGTAGATGTTGAAATGCCTAAATGTCTTGCAATTTTGCTTTGAGAAATGTTTTTCTTAAACTGTTTAACTATTTTCTCACGCAGTTGCGGACAAAGTGGTGAACCTCGCCCCAGCTTTGCTTGTGAATGACTGAGCATGTTTGGGGAGGCTCATTTTATACCCAATCATGGTACCCGCCTGTTCCCAACTAGTCTGATCACATGTGGGATGTTCCAAATAAGTGTTTGATGAGCTTTTCTCAGCATTTTTTGCCACCTTTCCCAACTTCTACTGGACGTGTTGCAGTCATGAAATTCTAAGTTAATTATTATTTGGCAAAAAACAAGTTTATCAGTTTGAACATTAAATATGTTGTCTTTGTAGCGTATTCAATTGAATAAGGGTTGAGAAGGATTTTCAAATTGTTGTATTTTGTTTTTATTTACATTTTCACAATTTCCCAACTTCAACCGAATCCGGTTTGTCGTAAATGGTGCAGTCGCTGAAACTTTTGGACCCAAGGCTAAGATTCAATTATTATAGAATTAAAGATCACCAGATGGAAAAACACATTTAAATGTGGTATTCTTTCCACATTTTGCTACTCTACTACTTTTAAGTGGGAAAAAATACCTCCCCTTACCAAGATGAGGAAAAGATCATCTTTATTTGCTTTGATTTCCAGCTGAAACGGCTTACCATGCATTAGAAGACGGAGGCGTAGTGGAGTACTGCACCACAACCGTAACCGATTCAACCCCTGCTGTGGTTGCAACGGTTGAGGGTCCAGTGGAGGTGTTGGCATCATCCTCAGCTTCCTCGCCACTGCCACCTCAGGCTCATTCTAAACCCCAAGAGTTGAAGAGCCGCATTGCCCTCAACTCAGCTCGTCTTCTACAGGAGCAGAGAGTCACCAATGTCCATATCCGACAGATTGCCCAGCACCTGGAGGGTCAGAACCAGTTGCTACAGATGATGCGTCACTCTCAGGAGGCCCAGGCATTTGCACAGGAGCGCCAAGCCCAGGCCTTGGAAGGAACTCAAGCTGCACTGCTGGCACTGGTGCAGATGCTCAGGCCAACTCTAAAGGACCTCCGTAAATTCCTACAAAGTGGGACTGAGGTCACAAACTTGCACAGCGCAGCAGCAGGAGTGACACCTGATGGGGCATTAATAGAGGAACTGAGCAAGCCAGCGACACCACCACCTGCTCCCCAGCACACAGAGGAAACACAATAGAATCCTTAATTTGGTTGGCACCACAAAACTGACTCCACATTTTCCTGAGAAATCCCTGCACATAGATTTCAACAAGCCTTGAAAACATTTTATAAGTTGCCTTAGGAAGCGCATATGTATGATTTTAGCTTTGCATTAACATCAGGGGGGATTCAGAAAGCAGGTTCAACATACTCTGAGTTGACTTACTCTGCGATGGGAGACTCTGGGTATTCGGTTCCAGAAAGGCTGATCTGAGTTAGTTCAATCAACTCTGAGTATGTTCACCTGGAGTTACACGCGTGCACAACTCCTATAAAAAGCCATTATCAATCAAGCCCCGATACGACGAGTCACCATGACAACTGAGGAAAAACATCACCTTATTTTACTTTATTGGTCCTTATGCAGGCCTACGGCGAGTGTGAACGTAGTTTTTTGCCACAAATCTAGTACGGCTGCAGCAGCGAAGAAGAGAAAGACGTCATGGGAGGAAATTGCTGCTTGATGCGCAGGTTTGAATGTACTATTTCATTGATGTAACATCTAACCATAAAATTGTAGCATAGCCAATAGTTATGAATTAAAGTAGGAATGAAATCTTATTTTTATTTAGGTGCAATTCAACAAGAGAAAGAAATAACTTGGAAGTGGCTCAAAATAAAACATAAAAACATTAGTCAAAAAGGTAAGGTATGTTTTGCTAGGCTGTGATTGCACCTCGCTTTGATTTTAATTTTATTATTTTAAATGGACTCACACTCAATGTTCCCTCTAAGCTGCGCGCGTGCGCAATCGCGCACCGCCCGCACATTCTCAGCGCACAAGAAAATCTATCCAGCGCATAAACAACATCAACATAACGTATTAATTAATATTAGATTATAATATATTATTATAATATACTATATCAATTATAATATTATATTAACATTAGACCTAATCTAATTAATTCGCCCAATAATATTGTTTTTTTGTTTCCCACTCAGTGAGTGACAGGTGTCCAGCCAATGATACGATACGGTTCACTTACGGTACAAAGCCCATCATGGCATTGAGGGTGCTTGCGTCTGGGCCCTGCCTATATGCGCCGTGCAGGTTAGCTAGCGAAGTTAATTGATGCCAATACAAACCCCGCATCATGGCGAAACGAACAGGCAGCGATACATCCACACACCAAGCCACAGTAACAAAGAAATGCAGTTCTTTTAAGATGGAATAGCTGTCGGAGTATGTGCAAATTGAAGAAAAAGCGGTGAAATTGGGTGAGATCTTTTCTTTTTCACGTGAGAAAGGTCTACTTAGATGTGAGGAGCTAAAAAAGATCTCACAGCTTGTGGATATTTGTGCTACATTTCAAGCTTCCACTGCCGACTGTGAAAGAGGATTTAGTTTAATGAATCATATCAAAACAAAATCCAGAAATCGTCTTGAAGTGACACATTTGGACCAGCTGATGCGCATAAAGTCAAAGCAAGAAGCAGACGAAGCCATCAACCTGGACAAAGTGTACAACCATTGGAGAAGAGAGAAGGACAGACGTGAAAAATAAGGTCAAATTTAAGTCCGATTTGTGCATATTCTAGTGACGGTTATTAAGATTGTGTCTTTATGGATATGAATCATTAAATGTTGTTACTATTAGATAATTTATGGCAGGGATGTCCAAACTATTGGAAAGTTCCCGGGGCAACTGGGAACATTTGGAGCAATACTACATTGTCCTAAAGGTTAGACACATGTGATAATTCATTTCTCTTGTTAGGAGACACACTTACATCGCCAATGACTCCTGTACCACTGTAACCGACATATGTACAAGAACGTAAAAAAGGAAGTGGTATCGCCTGAAAACGGCCTTCAAAATAAATCACCCTACCTCAAATCAAAGCATGGCTGAATAACATGGAGAATTCTTAACACAAACTGTAAATATGTTTTTAGAACAACTTTTATTATTATACATTTTTTTATAACAAGGTAGAAGCTCAGTGGCCTAGTGGTAGAGTGTCCGCCCTGAGACTGGAAGGTTGTGGGTTCAAACCCTGGCCGGGTCATACCAAAGACTATAAAAATGGGACCATTGCCTCCCTTCTCGGCACTCAGCATTACGGGTTGGAATTGGGGGGTTAGATCACCAACTGATTCCCGAGCGCGGCATCGCTGCTGCTCACTGCTCCCCTCTCCCCCAGGGGATGGATTAAAATCACATGAGGATGGGTTAAATGCAGAGGACAAATTTCACCACACCCAGATGTGTTTGTGACGATCATTGGGACTTTAACTTTAACTTTTAAGTGTACATACTGTAAATATGTTCTTAGAACTCTTATTATAACAATTTTCTATAACAAGGTAAAACACTGTAAATATGTTTTTAGAACTCTTATTAAAACTCTTTTTTTTTAAAAAAAAAGAAAAAAGGTACAAGTGTACGCACTGCAATTGTGTGGGCACTCCTTGCCTTCTGCTGGCGTGTGGGCAAGTTTTGTGCCATAATTCCTCAATTTAGAAGTTTTATTTTGACTTTTAATAATTTTTTTCAATTTGGGAAAAATGCGCGATGTAGTGAAACCGCGATAAGCAAACCGTGATGTAGCGAGGGATTACTGTACATCACTGAAAATCAAGGCAATTGTGTTTGTCTAATTTGTAAAGAGACAAATTGCTTTGTTTAAGGATTTCAACTTTAAGAGACACTATCAGACTAAACATGCAAACACAAACGACCAGCTAACAGGGAGTGACCGCGCTGATAAAGTGAAGCAGCTTCAAGCTGAACTGGCATCACAACAGCAATTCTTCACACGGGACTGTGAGTCAAAAATAAATATTACTAAAGCAAGCTACGAAGTGGCCATGTTCAGACTGTTGATGTTATGGACCTGTAAACCTGACACAAACCATTATTTTCTGAAAGATAATGTAAATGACAAGAGGAAAATTCACTAATTTTAAGTTTTAATAATAACAGACAACTTTACATTACTTATAACTCCCGTTTAAAATGTTCATGAGGCAAAAGTAATTTTAAACTCATGTAAATTTAAGGTATTTCATAGTAGTGAGGTAGTTCAATGTTATCTGACTCTTCAAAAGTATCAAAAGTCAAAGTCAGCTTTATTGTCAATCTCTTCACATGTCAAGACACACAAAGAAACCGAAATTACGTTTTCTCTATCCCACGGTGACGAGACATAAAACACGATACATACAAGTAAACGACACAATATAAAAACAAGAAAGGCACAAACAATGAATAAATAATAAATAAACAGATAACACAATAAATATGAGGAGCAAAAACGGAGCCAGTGTGCACACAGCAGACAGTGAGCATAGCGCAAAAGTACAGGACGCTACGCAGAAAGGGGAAGCAAGTTCAGGATCCTTACAACCTGGAGTATGAAGCTGTTGTTGAGTCTGGTGGTGCGGGAGCGCAGGCTCCTATACTTCTTCCCAGAGGGCAGAAGAGCAAACAAAGAGTGAGTGGGGTGACTCACATCACACACAATCGCGGTCGCCTTGCGGGTGAGATGGGAGATGTAAATGTCTTTCTAGGAGGGGAGTGAAGCACCAATAATCTTACCAGCCGTGTTCACTATGCGCTGCAGGGCCCTCAAGTCGTAGTCAGTGCAGCCGCTACCCCAAACAGCAATACAGCTGGAGAGTACGCTCTCAATGGTGCCACGGTAAAATGTAGTCATGACCGCCGGAGGAGCGCTCGCTCGCCTGAGTTTCCGCAGGAAGTACAGGCGGCGCTGGGCCTTCTTCGCCAGTGATGCAGTGTTGGTGGACCAGGAGAGATCCTCACTGATGTGTACCCCCAGGAACCTGGCGCTGCTCACTCTCTCCACCACAGCACCGTCGATGGTCAGCGGCAGGTGTTGGGTGTGACCCTTCCGGAAGTCAACAACAATCTCCTTGGTCTTGTCGACGTTCAGCAGGAGGTTGTTGTCCCGGCACCACGTGGTCAGAAGGTCAACCTCCAGCCTGTATTTAGTCTCGTCTCCCTTGGTGATGAGACCCACCAGAGTCGTGTCGTCAGCAAACGTCACTATGCGGTTGTCGCAGTGGGTTGCAGTGCAGTCATGCGTCAAGAGGGTGAAGAGTAGCGGACTGAGCACGCAGCCCTGGGGGGCCCCTGTGCTCAGCGTGATGCTGGCGGAGATTTTGTCGCCAACACGTACCACCTGTGGCCTCTGACAGAGGAAGTCCAGTAGCCAGTTGCAGAGGTAGGTACTGAGGCCCAGCTTGTCAAGTTTGCTGATGAGAGGTTGCGACACAATGGTGTTGAAGGCAGAACTGAAGTCCACAAACAGCAATCTCACATACGAGATATGAATGAAAGGCAGAATTTGTGTTTTTAGAGTTGTTCACATCTGCCTGAGTGACTCATATTTGGTTATTTTGTGACAATGAAGTTCGTTTTATAACAGTGTGTATTTGCATGACATTTTTGTAGTTAAAAAATGTCAGAAAAAACGATTGGCCCCCGGGCCCCTTCACTTTATCAAATCTGGCCCTCCTTGCAAAAAGTTTGGGCACCCCTGATTTATGGGTAGTAGAAATGCCAAGAAAAACTGTGTAATTAGATATTTTACAGACAAAGTGTTACATGAATTTGCACTGTATCACAAGCTACAGCACAAGTCATTGTGCAAAATGTGAATGTTCTAATGTGAGCAAAATGTTATGTCTGAAAGGTGTATATGTCTCATATCTTCCAGAACAGGACCCTCAGCCAGGCCAAAGCAGGACTCTTCCCATGGCCAAAGCAGGACTCTTCCCATGGCCAAAGCAGGACTCTTCCCATGGCCAAAGCAGGACTCTTCCTATGGCCAAAGCAGGACTCTTCCCATGGCCAAAGCAGGACTCTCACATACTGTATAACATCTACACATCCCATTTTTCAGATTTTTGTCTTTTTTTAAGTGGACCAAATTACTTATTTAAAAATAAAGCGTGCATATCTGATGTTGCTCACAGTAGTCCTCAGTTTGCTCAGGGAGCTTGTGTGTATGCCCAGATACATGAAAAATTAGAGGGAACATTGCTCACACTACTAAACAAGGTCAGTATTAACTTAAACTAAAATATTAATTCAGTGGCTACTTCAAATATTTTAACCCCCACCCAAAATGGTTTCCAACGTCCTGAGTTAATTCTACACTTTGTGGAATAATACTTGACACAAATGCAGTTATGTTTTATACCTATTATAGTCATTTAAAATGTGACGCTGTAGCCTATACCAACACTCATTAAAATACTATTGTAAAACAAACACTGAGTTCTGCTCAGCCAACAGAAAAAATGATTGCTCTGCTTCCTCGATATTATAAAGAAAATGCCGTTTGCAAAAAAACATAGTCCTATGCATAAAGGTTGCGCTGATGTTAGTGCTCGTTCGGGGTGAATGGAAATCGTACTCATGATGCCCGCACACAAGACAGGTGAGTGTACTACAACACCATCAGGAATCCCACGACCAGCGAAGGTTACTGAGATAAATTATACTGTTCAAACAAAGCAGTAGCGCTCGAAAAGCTATTCTTGTAGAAATGATAAAACATTTAATCTGGGTCAAAAGATTTCCTCGCGATGTAAAGCGTTTCGAATTATTGCAGCTTCCATGGTAATCGAATTTTGAATTAACGGCTAATCCACGATTAACTGCTTTTTTTGTGTGGGAGGCGACAGATTGAAACTCTGGGTCTCTTATAGTATACCTGCCAGCGAGCAAGTTATGTTCACAGAGTAAGTTACCACAGTATCTGACCCAGAGTTTGTTACCTCTCTTTCTGGAACGAATAAATCAGTTTCCCTCGTTTTCGTGGTAACTTATCCAGAGTTTTCACATAACCTGCTTTCTTGAATACCCCCCAGACTGCGACTTTGAATATGAATTGACATTTTTATGTAGAATACCACTGGTCATCTCCAACAAGTCTCTTCTTTATATGTTCATTAGTCACGAACAAACAATGAGAGGAATACATTTTGACAAAAGCTAGTGTTTTTATTAAATGAGAACAGTTCATCTCTACCAATTGGGAATGTATACACTGTGAATGCATACACTGTGATAAGTAGCTAAGCAGGTCTCTCATTGTTTTGTTTTTCAATTTTAAAGTGAATTAGATGAGAAAGTGACTGAACATGTTTTATAATATTCTGTTACATGGGTTACATTATGACTTACAATAAATCTCTGAAAACGAGTCCTCAAATGGCTTCTGAAATGCCTTCTACAGGACTGTCTCAGAAAATTAGAATATTGCGACAAATCACTAGTTATTTTTGAAGTACTATTGGACAATAACTTGGATCTGCTCCTTCTCTGTGAAACATGGCAACAGCCCCTGGACTTTTTTACTCTCAACCAAGCCACTCCGTCCTACAGCTACATCCTCTGGGCGAGGAGGTGGTATTGCTGTCCTCCATAAGCAGTCCCTACCCATCACTGAATTGGACCTCAACCTCCCATCTATTTCATCTTTTGAATATCTCGCTTTTTCCCTCCCCTACTCTACTACTTCTGTTCTTATCTACCGCCCCCCAAAATCACATCCGTCTTTTCTTTTTGACCTCTCTGAACTCCTCACCATCGTATCCTCAGTCTCCTATCGCCTCCTACTCATCGGTGACTTCAACATCCACACCGATCAGCCAACTGCTCCACTTACGTCTGACTTCATCTCCCTTCTGGACTGCTTTCATCTCACCCAGCACATCAACTTCCCCACCCACACCAAAGGCCACACCCTGGATATAGTATGCTCCTCCTTTCCACTCACATCCAACCCCTGTCCTCTCACCTTTCCACTGTCAGATCATCTCTGCATCCTCTTCTCCGCCCCTCTACCCTGGCTTCATAATTCCACAAAACGCCTACCGCAACATCAAGACTGTAAACCCAATCACGCTTTGCCAGCTCTTATTCTCTGCCCTTCCCGCCGACCCCATTTCTTTCTCCCCTGATAACCTTGCCACCATGCTCAACAACATCCTTTCTGACTCCCTTGATTCCCTAGTCCCCTGGAAAACTTCTTCTGTTACATTCACTAACTCTGGCCCTTGGTACACCCCGGAACTCCGCTCCATGAAACAAACTGGCCGTCAACTCGAACGCCTCTACAAAAGAACCCGCCTCACCGTCCATGCTGAAACCTTCAAACAACACATCTCCTCCTATCGTGATGCTCTTCTCGCTGCCAAATCTGCTTACTTCTCATCTCTCATTAATAACACCAACCGGAACCCCCGGATACTGTTCTCCACCGTCAACAAATTGCTCCAGCCTTCAAGCCACCCTCCTCACCCGCCCTCTGTAACTCCTTCCTTGTCAACTTTAACAACAAAATCACCCAAATCAACAGTTCTCTGACCGACACCATCAATAACTCCTCCTCCCCTGCTCTCCTGCCCCCCCTTCCTGACCTCCCGCCCTTCCCATCTCTCAAGATTCAAGATTCAAGAGTTTTTATTCGCCATGTTTGAGCGTGCCAAACAAGGAATTTGACTTCGATAAAAACACACCCTCTGTTCAACATTTAGGTGACTAACAACACTCAGGACATGTGAATAATGGCAAAAACAGTGTAGACAAATTCAAAAAGGTGTGAAGAGCAGGATGTTATTGCACAGTAATGACTCTGAGACTATGAGTGGTGTGAGTTCATCAGAGCAACAGCCTGGGGGAAGAAGCTGTCTCTGTGTCTGCTGGTTTTGGCGTACCGAGCTCTATAACGCCGTCCGGAGGGGAGTAGTTCCAACAGACTACAACCTGGGTGAGAAGGGTCTGTAGAGATGTTCCTTGCACGTTTCCTGGTCCTGGACAGGTACAAGTCTTGGATAGATGGGAGGTTGATTCCAATGATCGTTTCTGCAGTTCTGATTGTCCGTTGTAGTCTGTGCTTGTCTTGTTTGGAGGCCGATCCAAACCAGACAGTGATGGAGGTGCAGAGGACAGACTGGATGATGGCAGTGTAGAAGGTCTTCAGAACCTCTCGCGGCAGGTTGAACTTTTTGAGCTGTCTCAGGAAATAGCTTCTGCTGGGCCTTCTTCCGGACAGAGTCTATGTGGCCGGTCCATTTCAGGTCCCGAGAGATTGTGGTTCCCAGGAACTTGAAGGTGTCTGTGGAGAGAATAGTATTACTGCGGATAGTGAGGGGTAAAAGTGGTGAAGGGTCTCGCCTGAAATCCACTGTCATTTCCACGGTCTTGAGGGGGTTCAGCTCCAGATGGTTTTGGCTGCACCAGTGGACCAGCCGCTCCACCTTCTGTCTGTACGCAGTCTCATCACCGTCCTGGATCAGTTCGATGAGAGTGGTGTCGTCTGCATACTTCAGGAGCTTCACAGGAGAGTCAGCTGAGGAGAAATCATTGGTGTAGAGAGAGAAGAGCAGTGGGAAGAGGACACACCCCTGAGGGGCTCCAGTATTGGTGGTCCGGGTGTCAGATGTGATGCCCCCCAGCCTCACACGCTGTCTCCTGTTGGTCAGGAAGCTGGTGATCCACTGACAGGTGGAGGCAGGCACCGCAAGCTGGATGAGCTTCTGTTGAAGGATGTCAGGAGCGATGGTGTTGAACGCCGAGCTGAAGTCCACGAACAGGATCCTGGCGTACGTTCCTGGGGTGTCCAGGTGGTGCAGGATGTAGTGCAGTCCCATGTTGACCGCATCTGACCTGTTTGCCCGGTAGGCAAACTGGAGGGGGTCAAGCAGGGGGCCCGTGACCTCCTTCAGGTGGTTCAGCACTAACCTCTCAAAAGATTTCATGACCACAGATGTCAGTGCGACAGGTCTATAGTCATTCAAACCTGTGATGGCGGGCTTCTTGGCCACTGGAACGATGGTGGAGCTCTTGAAGCACGAGGGCACCTCACACACAGGTTACAGAGGCGTTACTACACCAAAGGGAAGGAAGATTGTGTCTGTAGCAACGTTGATTAGCTAAGGAATGTAGTGTGGTGTGAACTAGCACTTTATTGTCGGCCCGTGACCCCCGCAGAGTTTGTCCATCTGTTCTTCTCCAGTTTTTGGCCGAGTCGTCCGCGAGTGAGATCAGATAACTTCAATTGCCGCTTTCCTGTGGAACAATGCAACTAGACCTTTGCTAGACTTTATCTACTTAGTAAATTAACACTCAATAACAGTAAGTAACTTGTCCTAAACACTAAAACAAATGTTAAGTAAATGTAAGGTAACTGGTATGCAGTTCCTTAAACAAACATTGAGTAAATATAGGATAACTTGTACGCAACTACTTCAAACTGCAACACTACACGAACATTTCGATAATATACACGAACAGGAATTTGTCGCCACAAAAAAACGACACATCGGGAAATTGGACAGACTCATTGCACAAAAGAAGCCACAACCGGAGCACACACACATCAACGAAAAATGGATTCACAACATGTCACACCATAAACTCACCCAGGCAGAACGCAGCATATTAGCAAAAGGACTCAACTACGCGATCACACCCAAAAACATACCCCACGATGATTTCATTTTAGCCACGGAGTTAGCATGCGAAAAAATACATAACCCAGGTCAAAAAGCAGCACTACGCAATGAAGTTGCAGGGATATTAAAAACGGCTAAATCACCACCCAGTAATATTACAAAACAGGAAGCAAACGCAATGATTACACTAGCAAAAAATAAAGACATTACAATCCTCCCGGCAGACAAAGGTAGAACAACAGTGATTATGGACACGGACACCTACAAAGAATCAATGCAACAGTTACTACAGGACGATACCTATGAAGTAATAAAAAAAGACCCAACAGAAGACAAGAAAAATAACTCAAAGCATTACTCAAACCACTACTCATGGAAAATAAAATAGACAAACAGGTATACAACCACTTAATACCCACGGCAAACATCATCCCCAGAATCTATGGCACACCAAAAATCCATAAACCAGGTACACCTCTCCGCCCCATTGTAGACAGCATAGGGTCAGTCACATACAACCTTTCAAAAGCACTCACATAAATAATAAAACCACTACTAGGAAACACGGATCAACACTGCAAAAACTCAAGACAGCTTGCCACGGAACTCACACACATAAAAGTACAGAAAGATGAAATGCTCATATCACACGACGTCATTTCACTCTTCACAAAAATGCCCACACAACCCACCATACACATAGTACATGACAGACTATCAGCAGACAAGACACTCAAGAAACGGACAAATCTAAAAGCACAAGACATCACCCAACTACTTCATTTCATCGCTACCTCCACATACTTTCAATACAGAAACACAATATATGGCCGGTCCATTTCAGGTCCCGAGAGATTGTGGTCCAGATGGTTTTGGCTGCACCAGTGGACCAGCCGCTCCACCTTCTGTCTGTACGCAGTCTCATCACCGTCCTGGATCAGTTCGATGAGAGTGGTGTCGTCTGCATACTTCAGGAGCTTCACAGGAGAGTCAGCTGAGGAGAAATCATTGGTGTAGAGAGAGAAGAGCAGTGGGAAGAGGACACACCCCTGAGGGGCTCCAGTATTGGTGGTCCGGGTGTCAGATGTGATGCCCCCCAGCCTCACACGCTGTCTCCTGTTGGTCAGGAAGCTGGTGATCCACTGACAGGTGGAGGCAGGCACCGCAAGCTGGATGAGCTTCTGTTGAAGGATGTCAGGAGCGATGGTGTTGAACGCCGAGCTGAAGTCCACGAACAGGATCCTGGCGTACGTTCCTGGGGTGTCCAGGTGGTGCAGGATGTAGTGCAGTCCCATGTTGACCGCATCTGACCTGTTTGCCCGGTAGGCAAACTGGAGGGGGTCAAGCAGGGGGCCCGTGACCTCCTTCAGGTGGTTCAGCACTAACCTCTCAAAAGATTTCATGACCACAGATGTCAGTGCGACAGGTCTATAGTCATTCAAACCTGTGATGGCGGGCTTCTTGGCCACTGGAACGATGGTGGAGCTCTTGAAGCACGAGGGCACCTCACACACAGGTTACAGAGGCGTTACTACACCAAAGGGAAGGAAGATTGTGTCTGTAGCAACGTTGATTAGCTAAGGAATGTAGTGTGGTGTGAACTAGCACTTTATTGTCGGCCCGTGACCCCCGCAGAGTTTGTCCATCTGTTCTTCTCCAGTTTTTGGCCGAGTCGTCCGCGAGTGAGATCAGATAACTTCAATTGCCGCTTTCCTGTGGAACAATGCAACTAGACCTTTGCTAGACTTTATCTACTTAGTAAATTAACACTCAATAACAGTAAGTAACTTGTCCTAAACACTAAAACAAATGTTAAGTAAATGTAAGGTAACTGGTATGCAGTTCCTTAAACAAACATTGAGTAAATATAGGATAACTTGTACGCAACTACTTCAAACTGCAACACTACACGAACATTTCGATAATATACACGAACAGGAATTTGTCGCCACAAAAAAACGACACATCGGGAAATTGGACAGACTCATTGCACAAAAGAAGCCACAACCGGAGCACACACACATCAACGAAAAATGGATTCACAACATGTCACACCATAAACTCACCCAGGCAGAACGCAGCATATTAGCAAAAGGACTCAACTACGCGATCACACCCAAAAACATACCCCACGATGATTTCATTTTAGCCACGGAGTTAGCATGCGAAAAAATACATAACCCAGGTCAAAAAGCAGCACTACGCAATGAAGTTGCAGGGATATTAAAAACGGCTAAATCACCACCCAGTAATATTACAAAACAGGAAGCAAACGCAATGATTACACTAGCAAAAAATAAAGACATTACAATCCTCCCGGCAGACAAAGGTAGAACAACAGTGATTATGGACACGGACACCTACAAAGAATCAATGCAACAGTTACTACAGGACGATACCTATGAAGTAATAAAAAAAGACCCAACAGAAGACAAGAAAAATAACTCAAAGCATTACTCAAACCACTACTCATGGAAAATAAAATAGACAAACAGGTATACAACCACTTAATACCCACGGCAAACATCATCCCCAGAATCTATGGCACACCAAAAATCCATAAACCAGGTACACCTCTCCGCCCCATTGTAGACAGCATAGGGTCAGTCACATACAACCTTTCAAAAGCACTCACATAAATAATAAAACCACTACTAGGAAACACGGATCAACACTGCAAAAACTCAAGACAGCTTGCCACGGAACTCACACACATAAAAGTACAGAAAGATGAAATGCTCATATCACACGACGTCATTTCACTCTTCACAAAAATGCCCACACAACCCACCATACACATAGTACATGACAGACTATCAGCAGACAAGACACTCAAGAAACGGACAAATCTAAAAGCACAAGACATCACCCAACTACTTCATTTCATCGCTACCTCCACATACTTTCAATACAGAAACACAATATATGGCCGGTCCATTTCAGGTCCCGAGAGATTGTGGTCCAGATGGTTTTGGCTGCACCAGTGGACCAGCCGCTCCACCTTCTGTCTGTACGCAGTCTCATCACCGTCCTGGATCAGTTCGATGAGAGTGGTGTCGTCTGCATACTTCAGGAGCTTCACAGGAGAGTCAGCTGAGGAGAAATCATTGGTGTAGAGAGAGAAGAGCAGTGGGAAGAGGACACACCCCTGAGGGGCTCCAGTATTGGTGGTCCGGGTGTCAGATGTGATGCCCCCCAGCCTCACACGCTGTCTCCTGTTGGTCAGGAAGCTGGTGATCCACTGACAGGTGGAGGCAGGCACCGCAAGCTGGATGAGCTTCTGTTGAAGGATGTCAGGAGCGATGGTGTTGAACGCCGAGCTGAAGTCCACGAACAGGATCCTGGCGTACGTTCCTGGGGTGTCCAGGTGGTGCAGGATGTAGTGCAGTCCCATGTTGACCGCATCTGACCTGTTTGCCCGGTAGGCAAACTGGAGGGGGTCAAGCAGGGGGCCCGTGACCTCCTTCAGGTGGTTCAGCACTAACCTCTCAAAAGATTTCATGACCACAGATGTCAGTGCGACAGGTCTATAGTCATTCAAACCTGTGATGGCGGGCTTCTTGGCCACTGGAACGATGGTGGAGCTCTTGAAGCACGAGGGCACCTCACACACAGGTTACAGAGGCGTTACTACACCAAAGGGAAGGAAGATTGTGTCTGTAGCAACGTTGATTAGCTAAGGAATGTAGTGTGGTGTGAACTAGCACTTTATTGTCGGCCCGTGACCCCCGCAGAGTTTGTCCATCTGTTCTTCTCCAGTTTTTGGCCGAGTCGTCCGCGAGTGAGATCAGATAACTTCAATTGCCGCTTTCCTGTGGAACAATGCAACTAGACCTTTGCTAGACTTTATCTACTTAGTAAATTAACACTCAATAACAGTAAGTAACTTGTCCTAAACACTAAAACAAATGTTAAGTAAATGTAAGGTAACTGGTATGCAGTTCCTTAAACAAACATTGAGTAAATATAGGATAACTTGTACGCAACTACTTCAAACTGCAACACTACACGAACATTTCGATAATATACACGAACAGGAATTTGTCGCCACAAAAAAACGACACATCGGGAAATTGGACAGACTCATTGCACAAAAGAAGCCACAACCGGAGCACACACACATCAACGAAAAATGGATTCACAACATGTCACACCATAAACTCACCCAGGCAGAACGCAGCATATTAGCAAAAGGACTCAACTACGCGATCACACCCAAAAACATACCCCACGATGATTTCATTTTAGCCACGGAGTTAGCATGCGAAAAAATACATAACCCAGGTCAAAAAGCAGCACTACGCAATGAAGTTGCAGGGATATTAAAAACGGCTAAATCACCACCCAGTAATATTACAAAACAGGAAGCAAACGCAATGATTACACTAGCAAAAAATAAAGACATTACAATCCTCCCGGCAGACAAAGGTAGAACAACAGTGATTATGGACACGGACACCTACAAAGAATCAATGCAACAGTTACTACAGGACGATACCTATGAAGTAATAAAAAAAGACCCAACAGAAGACAAGAAAAATAACTCAAAGCATTACTCAAACCACTACTCATGGAAAATAAAATAGACAAACAGGTATACAACCACTTAATACCCACGGCAAACATCATCCCCAGAATCTATGGCACACCAAAAATCCATAAACCAGGTACACCTCTCCGCCCCATTGTAGACAGCATAGGGTCAGTCACATACAACCTTTCAAAAGCACTCACATAAATAATAAAACCACTACTAGGAAACACGGATCAACACTGCAAAAACTCAAGACAGCTTGCCACGGAACTCACACACATAAAAGTACAGAAAGATGAAATGCTCATATCACACGACGTCATTTCACTCTTCACAAAAATGCCCACACAACCCACCATACACATAGTACATGACAGACTATCAGCAGACAAGACACTCAAGAAACGGACAAATCTAAAAGCACAAGACATCACCCAACTACTTCATTTCATCGCTACCTCCACATACTTTCAATACAGAAACACAATATACAGGCAAAAAGAGGGATTCCCCATGGGAGACCCTCTTTCTGCCATCATGTGCAATTTCTTTATGGAAGATTTAGAACAGAAGGCACTCTTAACAGCCCCGGACACATACAAACCCACTCTATGGAAACGTTACGTCGACGACATTCTGGAAAAAACAAAAACAGGACATACACAACACCTCACAGACCATCTCAACACCATAGACACCACGGGTAACATCAAATTCACTCATGAAGAGGAAACAGCTCGATCCATAGCCTTTTTAGACATCAACATACACCACACAGAATATGGTGACATAAAAACAAAAGTACACAGAAAACCCACACACACCGACCAATACCTCCTCTGGACATCAGAACATCCCACTATACACAAACTGTCAGTAGTCAGAACACTATACGAACGTACAACAATAATCACAGATCCGGACGACATAACACAGGAAGAAAAATACATACAACACGCACTCAAAAAATGTCAGTATCCACAATGGGCAATAACCAAAGGTGCAGAACAGGTAAAAAACAAGAAACACAAAACACAGGAGCAAAGAAAGAAACAAACAAGGAAACAGGAACCCAGCGGAATGGTGACGTTGCCGTATGTGAGAGGAATTACGGAACGCATCAAAAGAGCAATGAAAAAATACAACATAAGCACGCCTATCAAACCACATATAACACTCCGTCAGATACTGGTCCACCCAAAGGACAGAGTCAATCCGGAAAATAAATGCAATTCCATATACGAGATTCCATGCAAATCATGTAATAAATCATATATCGGGGAGACAGGGAGGAATTTCATCACAAGAAAAATGGAACACAAGAAGGAATGTGAGAAGGAGACAGCAACAAGACAAACAAGAGCAATAAAACTACAAGCACAGCAGGAACACTACAAGTCAGCCATCATCAACCACTGTAAAAGGGAAAACCACATCATGGACTGGGAGAAGGCCAGAGTCATCCGCACTGAAGAAAACAAACATCAGCGTTGGATCAGGGAGGCCATTGAGATCCGCAAGCGGGGCCCGAGGACCATCAACAGGGACGAGGGAGCCTACATGCTCTCTACAACCTGGAACAGTGTTTTGGAGAGGTGAACTGACAGCAGAGGGCCTGACTCACCTGTCAAATCTGACAGGTGAGCCACGCCTTCATCCATCAGCTGATAAAGACGCGTCACAACCACATCAGTGACACTCTGATGAAGGCGGAAGAATCCGCCGAAACATGTCAGGTAAATAAACCTAAAACAAATTGTTTGATATAGAAGAACCAGAGAATTAATTACTTCAAACTGTGTTTAACACTTAGCAAAGAAAAACAGTTCTGATCAACAACAATCTATGAACCAAACCTACAGTTAACTAAAAGGAATGAAGTTTCTTTCAACCAAATAAGAACATTTTGCCTATGCAAACAAGCTCTGCTCATTGTTAGTGAAGGCCTCTTACAGGAACAAAAACACACAGCTAACATAAGGACAGGAAGGATACATATGGCTAACAGGGATCAAAATACATCCCTGTCACTAAAGAGGAAGAACGTTGATAAAAGGAAAGCCATAAACTCGTAAAGACAAGGCCTACAGGTCTGGCAGGCCAAGGCTTCACTTAAATTATTCCAACATTTCCCTCCTGTTTATCACACATTTGCTCAATTTTTACATTACCAAAAACAACCACTTCTCTTGATTTTCAGTTGTCGGATCACAAGTATGAGCACAAATAAGTTTACATCAAAAAAGGATAAATGTTGCGATATTACCATTTGGAAACACACAGATCTGGGAAAAAGTCTGTAAACTCAAGTGCAAAAATTGCATCATTATCATCAACATGCTGCTGTTCAGACATTAGGCATCCCTGGGCCATCTTGTCGTCCATGGGCGAGATTGCTGTAGTGATAAGACGATTAAACAGAGCACGGAGACATGGAATACAACAACATCCACACAAGGTGAGTATAGCAGTAATTGAGGACACAAGGGCTTTATACTTCCCAAAAGCAGTCATCCACTTGTTGTGCTCTTTCATCCTCGTGTTGGGGGATTGCAAGTTTGCAATCACCTTCGTCAGGCTCCCATCAGGGGCGGTGTCATTCTGGATGAAGGTGCAGCATTGTTCCCTGAACATTGCGCAGACCCTTCCTTTCCCAGACAACAACATAACAAGAGCATTGCGGTTCTGGATTGACATTAGGGAAGGCATGGCTAGCTGTTCGTGCACTGCCTCAAGTCCCGCTTTTGTCCGTTTGCCCAATTTCTGCATGTTGCAATGCATGTAATTTATCCTGTCAACGTTCTTGTTCATCGTCCACCAGCAGCAAATGGACTCCCATCCCGCTTCAATTTGGTCAATTAATTCTTATTAATCAGGAACTCCTCTGGGGACTCTAATTGCATCAATTTCATTCAGATCATCGTCGCCTCTCAAATTTAAAGACATTATGTTTTTGTTTTTTCCAGCTTTTTCCCAGATCTTGGAATGTTGATACATATACAATTTTGGTTGACTACTTTCTCTAAAAGCAATGGTTTCTTTTCTTTTTTCTCTTTTTTGTTTCTTTCAACGGATATTATATAGAACACTTTGTCGCACATTTCACAATCAGTAGACAAACTATCCACATTCATTTTCGAGATATTGATTCCATTCTTTAACATCTACAGCAGTTGTTGACAAACTATTATTTCTTTACATAACCTTTCTGCCACTGTTAAGGCATTCAGTGTTTATTTTGAAGCCAATTCAATCCATTTTTAGAATGCATCTATTATGACCAGGCATTATAACTGTCATGCCTCGTCTCCAGTTTTGGTTATGTGTCTGTGTGCTCGCCCCTCCCTTCCTGTGTGCCCTTGATTAATGTAACCACACGCACTTGCCTCTCGTTACCTGTGATGTATTTAAGTTCTGTTTGCGGGTCACTCCCCGTCGGAGCATTGTGCGTAAGATGTGGACAATCATGTCTCACGGTCACGGTTTGTTTGGTTCCTGGCTTTTGTTTCACGCTTTGGTCTGTTAGTCACGTCAGTTTGCCGAGTCTTTTGAGTTTGCTGCAATAAACCCTGGTCCAAGCTGCACTTGGTCGCCCTGCTCCATTTCTCTACTCCGGACCGTGACAATAACCCTGTGGATTGTGTTTAGCACATGTCAAACAAGCTCTACAATTTTTTTTTTTTTTTATAAACGTTTTGAATATGAATCAAATTCATATGTTGTATAAAGCTGACTGAACTGCCCTTCCATCCCCCCTGTTGAGCCAGGTGTCAACGGCACGTGACAACACCATGGCTCAATACAGCTGCCCATTTGTATCGTTACTTTCCCTTTCTCAACGTAACAACCCAATCCACCAATCGAATAAAAAAAAATTAAAAAAATCAACAAAATAACTGCTGGTAAAGTAATATAATAGTTAACTGTTGTAGTTTCTTAACTTTAACTAACTCAATCGCTCTCTTATTCTCAAATTTTAAATTTAGCTTTGAAATGTCGTTATTTCATAATTGTTCATCATCCAATTCCAGAAAGCAAGTCCTTTCCATCTCTCAAATTTTGTTTAATCAAGACAAGGCATCAAAGGAGTGTGGACCAGTTTCTGCCCATAAACAAATTGCTCGCTTTTTTATTTTTCCTTCCTATCTTAACAAAATCGGTTTTGTTTTGCGGTACAAATCAGATAGACTACAGATAAATAAATTCTTTAGTGCACCTATATTAGCGAATTTCATCCTTTTAACACATAACACAACACGCAGACAACAGTCTCAACAGCAGTCCTCCCACTAACCAATTACAACAAACAACAAAAACACAAATCACTTATGTCTGTTTGGGAGGATCACAACAGCCAAACGTTACAAATGACAAACCACAAGACGCAGGTCTTGGAACCACATTGACGACCGCGAAACGCAAATGCCGGGTCAAGGACTGTCCTTCGTCTGTTCTTTGCAACTCTCGTCAAAAGCAACCTTTATTATTCTTTTGTTTGTATTTGGGGGTTGTTGTTTTTTTCCTTCTTTCCTTTCTAGCATCTAACTTACTCAAAGTCGCTCAACTCATCTTCCATAGTATTCTCCAACAACTTCAACCATTCAACCTGTATTTTCCCTTCAGTCGGGCATTCAGTCATCAATGCTCATTTGCATCTCACACACAGTCTCCAAAAAGGAGTCTTTCTATCACATTGGTCCCAATTCATCCGAGCACTCCACACAACATTCACATACCATTTTCAACTCAAGGTTCCTGATAGAACAATCCACCAATCCAAAAAAGGAAATCAACACAAAAAAAACTGCTTGCAAATTAATCAGGATTTTCTCTTTGTTTTCATATTCAAAGAACTCAATCTCTCAGATTTAGCTTACACATAGAAGTTTGCATAATCTTACAACACAACCAATCAATAATTTCCATTAAATGTAGCATACAATGTCTCTGTACTAGCATGAGCGGTCAAAAAGGGGGGGGGGGGGGGGGGAAGCTTGACATGTTGAAAATTTGGCTTTTCCTCTGCCTCTTCCTCCACCCTTTGATTGGTATTGTTTTGCACGACGACACGCTCTCGCCAAGTGGCCCCGTTTCCCACAGTTCCAACAGTCCAAATTTGAGCTGGAGTTTGAATTGAATGGCGGCCTGCGGCCTTGTTGGTCTCTAACTCTTCCTCTGCCCTTTTGGGAGCTTCGGAAGAAGATCGTTGCATCTTCATTTAGATCATTATCATCATCTAGATGAAATACATTAGAACATTTGCCTTTCTCAATCGTTACAACACAAGCAGTGTCTGCTTCCACCAAGTGTTTCCTCACCCAGTTGCCTAAGTCGGGGGGTGAAACAGTGAGGAGCGCATTTCTAAGATGTTGCAGATAAGCACTCTCAGCTGCATCATCGAATGGGATGCCACTGTGCACCCAGAATTCTTTTCCAAATCTTAATTGAATGGTGGTCTCATCACTTTTTATCTTTCCATTTTTTGTCTCTTGAATTTGTTCTCTTCTCTCTTGCGAAGCTTTCAACCACATTCTAGCACAATTCAACTCTCTCTCTTTCCTTTTCTTTTTCTGTCCCTTTGTCATCCTATCTACACTCTCCTCCAAAACATCAACCACTATCTTCCACACTTCAACTTTCAACTTCCCTTCTACTCCATACTTTTTCTTCCACTTCGGCATGTATTGCATACAATTAAGACATTTACTCGCCATGAACTTCTCATCTTCTTCAAGAGCTAGAGATCTACCGTTCTTATTTCCCATCTTAATTTGGTATTTTTGGTTTATACAATGTTTTTATTTCTTTTTTTTTCCTTTTCTTTTCTTTGAGGATCCTCAATGCAGGTTTAAATTGACCTTCCACCAAATTCTCTTTGCAGTCAATTTATCCTACCAGTCGCACTCTCTCAACCACACAAACACCAACGCTTTTTATTTCTTGGCCTATCCAAGATGGGTGTAAAACCCTCCAACACAGCTTGGAAGAACGGACAAAAAAAGAATCTACGCCCTCCTTCAATTAAGAAAAAGAAGCTCTGTTTTTTCTTAGCCCGTTCCTTCCACTGCGACTTGAACCCAAGCTGTTCTTTGGCCGGAAAAACGTACAAATAAAAATCTACACTCTTCTTTGACTAACAAAATAGAAGCTCCGTGTTTCTTAGCACGTTCCTTCCACTGGGACTCTAACCCAAGCCAGATCCCTCAGCTTGGAAAAAGAGACAAAGAAGAATCTACACACTTCTTCGATGAACGAAAAAGAAGCTCTGCTTTTCTTAGCCTGTTCCTTCCTCTGGGACTTGAACCCAAGCTGTCTCCCGTGCACCCTTTACGCGTTTCACAACCACACAATTTTTTAACTTACCTGACCCCTGGTCCGTTGCATTGCGGGAACCCGTCAATCCACCTCTGGCAGACGAAGGCAGACCTAAGATGCTGGCCCAGCGAAGAAATTCTCTTCCCAGGACTTTCTTTTCCAGGTCCCCCTAAAGGACGCTGGCTTGTCGACAATGCAGCACGTCCTCCTCCGTCAGCCAGATGGCGGGTATGAGGGTCCCGGGTTTCGGCACCAAAATGTTAGGGTGGTGCTCACTCTAACTTATTTTGCAAGAACCACACTGGAGTCAAGTTAGTCATTTTAGACACCTGCAGGCGGAGAGTTCACTCGTCGCTGTGCTTACAGCGATGGTCGAATGAAGTCTGACTCAGGCCTCGTCAGGTGCTTATTTATTGAGAGAAACAGAGTGGGGTTGAAAGTGGGGGTGTGTGAACACACAGGATAAGGTGAAGACGGTCCCCTGCTGATCAAAGCATAGCAGGGGACCTTTTACGACGTTCTGTAAACAAAGCAACTTTGATTGCTTCCTCTGCAGCTAGTCAATAAGTTGAAAAGGTCTTACCACTTTGGTCAACTACTTTTGTCTAGACAGGACAAACTAGTTAAATTATTACAGGTTATATTCCAACATAATCATACGATGAAGATATTCTGCAAACCCTAACAGTGACTTCAACATCCACATCGACCAGCCAACTGCTCCACTGACGTCTGACTTCATCTCCGTTCTGGACTGCTTTCATCTCACCCAGCACATCAACTTCCCCACCCACACCAAAGGCCACACCCTGGATATAGTATGCTCCTCCTTTCCACTCACATCCAACCCCTGTCCTCTCACCTTTCCACTGTCAGAACATCTCTGCATCCTCTTCTCCGCCCCTCTACCCTCGCCTCATAAATCCACAAAGCGCACCATCTCCTACCGCAACATCAAGACTGTAAACCCAATCACGCTTTGCCAGCTCTTATCCTCTGCTCTTCCCTCCGACCCCACTTCTTCCTCCCCTGATGACCTTGCCACCACGCTCAACAAAATAATTCTGACTCCCTTGATTCCCTAGCCCCCTGGAAAACTTCCTCTGTTACATTCACTAACTCCGCCCCTTGGTACACACCGGAACTCCGCACCATGAAACAAACTCAGCTCGAACGCCTCTACAAAAGAACCCGCCTCACCGTCCATGCCGAAACCTTTAAACAACACATCTCCTCCTATCGTGATGCTCTTCTTGCTGCCAAATCTGCTTACTTCTGATCTCTCATTAATAACACCAACCAAAACCCCCGCATACTGTTCCCCACCCTCAACAAATTGCTCCAGCCACCGGTCACCAAGCCACCCTCCTCACCCGCCCCCTGTAACTCTTTCCTTGTCAACCATAACAACAAAATCGCCCAAATCAACAGTTCTCTGACCGACACCATCAATAACTCCTCCTCCCCTGCCCTCCTGCCCCCCTTCCTTTCCCTCTCTCACTGCCTTCTCCCTTGTTGACTCCTCCACTATCCTAGACATCATGACCTCATCCAAGACAACCACCTGCTCTCTTGACCCTCTTCCAACGACCTTAACTAAGGCCTGCCTCCCTGTCCTCCTCCCCTACCTCACCACCCTTTTTAATCAGTCTTTATCCCTTGGCCACTTTCCCACTGTCTATAAACTTGCAGCCATCACCCCCATCCTCAAAAAGCCCACCTTGGACCCACTCAACCTCTCCAACTACCGTCCCATCTCCAACCTTTCATTCCTTTCCAAAACCCTTGAACGCATTGTCTCCGCCCAACTCCACACCCATCTCCAGTCCAACAACCTCTATGAACCCTTCCAGTCCGGACTCCGCCCACTTCACAGCACCAAAACAGCTCTTGTTAAAGTCACCAACGATGTTCTCATTTCTGCAGACTCTGGTGCCCTCAAGATCCTACTACTACTTGACCTTAGCGGACCCACAACTTTCTCAAACTCAACAGTGACAAAACAGAGCTCCTCATCATAGGCACTAAATCCTCCCTTAATAAAACTGGATCCATCACACTCACCATTGACTCCTCAAACATCACTCCCTCCCCTCTGGCACGTAACCTTGGCGTTATTTTTGACCCCACACTGTCCTTCCACCCTCATGTTAGCTCAGTTGTTAAGACCTCCTACTTCCACCTCCGACGCATCGCCAAAATCCGGCACTGGCTCTCTCTCCCTGCCGCTGAATCCCTCATCCACGCCTTCATCTCATCCCGGCTTGACTACTGCAACTCCTTTCTCACTGGAATCACTGCTCACTCACTCCATAGACTTCAACTAGTCCAAAACTCTGCTGCCCGCCTCCTTACCCACACCCGGTCCCGTGAACACATCACTCCTGTTCTCCACTCTCTTCACTGGCTCCCCATTAAGGATCATCTTCAAGATACTCCTCCTCACCTTCAAAGCCCTTACCACCTGGCTCTCACTTACCTATCCGACCTCCTTGTCCCCTACTGCCCCAACCGTTTCCTCTGATCCTCCAATACTTCACATCTGACAGTCCCAAAATCTAAACTCAAATCCTTCGGTGACAGAGCCTTCTCCTGCACATCACCCCGACTCTGGAACTCTCTCCCTCAGTCTGTCTGTGACTCACCCACACTCCCCATATTTAAGTCCCGTCTAAAAACTTACCTCTTCTCTCAAGCCTATGACCTCCCCTACCCATAACTGGTTTCCTCTTCTTAATTTTATCCCATTGTCTCTTCCCCGTCCCCCTCCCCTCATGTATGTCTTTGCCTTGTTCCCTGTAAGCGTCTTTGGGTTTTTGAAAAGCGCTATACCAATTTAATGAATTATTATTATATATTATATATTATATTATATAGGTTCTTCATACATTCTGGATTCATTACAAATCAACTGAAATATTGCAAGCCTTTTATTATTTTAATATTGCTAATTATGACATACAGCTTAAGAAAACTCAAATATACTATCTCAAAACATTAGAATATTTCCTCAGACCAAGTAAAAAAAAGATTTATAACAGCAAATCAAAATCATCCATCCATCCATCCATCCATCCATCCATCCATCCATCCATCCATCCATCCATCCATCCATCCATCCATCCATCCATCCATCCATCCATCCATCCATCCATCCATCCATCCATCCATCCATCCATCCATCCATCCATCCTTATCCGGGGTCGGGTCGCGGGGACAGCAGCTTTAGGAGGGACTCCCAGACTTCTCTCGCCCCAGCCACTTCATCCAGCTCATCCCGGGGTATCCCAAGGCGTTCCCAGGCCAGCTGAGAGACATAGTCTCTCCAGCGCGTCCTGGGTAGTCCCCAGGGTCTCCTACCGGTGGGACATGCCTGGGAGAGGCATCCCAATCAGATGCCCAAGCCACCTCATCTGGCTCCTTTCAACGTGCAGGAGTAGCGACTCTACTCCGAGTCTCTCCCGAATGACCGAGCTTCTCACCATGTCTCTAAAGGAGAGCCCGGACATCCTGCGGAGAAAACTCATTTCGGCCGCTTGTATCTGGGATCTCGTTCTTTCCGTCATGACCCATAGCTCGTGACCATAAGTAAGGGTAGGAGTGTAAATGGACCGATAAATTGAGAGCTTTGCCTTTTGGCTCAGCTCTCTCTTTACCACGACAGACCGGTACAGAGTCCGCATTACTGCCGACGCTGCACCGATCCCCTTGTCGATCTCGCGCTCCATCCTCCCCTCACTCGTGAACAAGACTCCAAGATCAAAGTCAAAGTCTGCTTTATTGTCAATCCCTTCACATGTCAAGACACACAAAGAAACCAAAACGTTTCCTCTATCCCACGGTGACGAGACATAGCACGCGATAGACATACAAGTAGACGACACAAAATAAAAACAAGAAGGCACAAACAATGAATAATAAATAATAAATAAATTATATGAGTGATGAATAAATAATAAATAAACAGATAATAAAAAAAATAAGAGGAGCAAAACTGAGCCAGTGTGCATACAGCAGACAGTAAGCATAGCGCAAAGTACAGGACGCTACGCAGAAAGGGGGAGAGAGTTCAGGATCCTAACAGCCTGGAGTATGAAGCTGTTGGTGAGTCTGGTGGTGCGGGAGCGCAGTCTCCTGTACCTCTTCCCAGAGGGCAGAAGAGCAAACAAAGAGTGAGCGGGGTGACTCACATCACTCACAATCGTGGTCGCCTTACGGGTGAGATGGGAGGTGTAAATGTCTTTCAAGGAGGGGAGTGAAGCACCAATAATCTTACCAGCCGTGTTCACGATGCGTTGCAGGGCCTTCATGTTGTAGTCAGTGCAGCTACCTCCCCAAACAGCAATACAGCTGGAGAGGACGCTCTCAATGGTGCCGCGGTACTTGAACTCCTCCACTTGGGGCAGGATCTCATCCCCGACCCGGAGAGGGAATTCCACCCTTTTCCGACCGAGGACCATGTACTCGGATTTGGGGCTGCTGACCCTCATCCCGACCGCTTCACACTCTGCTGCGAACCGTTCCAGTTGAGAGCTGGAGATTACGGCCTGAAGAAGCCAACAGCACCACGTCGTCCACAAAAAGCAGAGACGCGATGCTGAGGTCCCCAAACCGGACCCCCTCAATGCCTCGGCTGCGCCTAGAAATTCTGTCCATAAAAATTATGAACAGAATCGGTGACAAAGGGCAGCCTTGGCGGAGTCCAACCCTCACTGGGAACGAATCCGACTTACTGCCTGAAATGCGGACCAAACTCTGGCATCGGTGATACAGGGACCGAACCACTCATCAGTTGGCTCGGCACCCCATACTCCCGAAGCACCCTCCACAGAACCTCCCGAGGGACACTGTTGAACGCCTTCTCCAAGTCTACAAAACACATGTGGACTGGTTGGGCGAACTCCCATGCACCCTCGAGGATCCTGGCGAGGGTGTAGAGCCGGTCCACTGTTACACGGCCAGGAGGAAAGCCACACTGCTCCTCCTGAATCCGAGGTTCGACCTCCCGACGGACCCTCCTCTCCAGCACCCCTGAATAGACCTTACCAGGGATGCTGAGGAGTGTTATTCCCCTGTAATTGGAACACACCCTCCGGTCCCCCTTCTTAAAGAGAGGAACCACCACCCCAGTCTGCCAATCCAGAGGGACTGTCCCCGATGTCCACGCAATGTTGTAGAGGTGTGTCAGCCATGACAGCCCCACAACATCCAGAGCCTTTAAGAACTCTGGGCGGATCTCATCCACCCCGGAGCCTTGCCACCGAGGAGTTCTTTAACTACCTCAGTGACTTCGACCCCAGAGATTGGAGAGTCCGCCTCAGAGTCTCCAGGCCCTGCTTCCTCAATGGAAGGCGTGTAGGTGGAATTGAGGAGGTCTTCGAAGTATTCTCCCCACCGACTCACTACGTCCCGAGTCGAGGTCAGCAGCACGCCATCGCCACTGTAAACAGTGTTGACGTTGCACTTCTTCCCCCTCCTGAGACGCCGGATGGTGGACCAGAATTTCCTCGAAGCCGTCCGGAAGTCATTCTCCATGGCCTCATCAAACTCCTCCCACGCCCGTGTTTTTGCTCCGGCAACCGCCGAAGCCGCGTTCCGCTTGGCCGTCTGGTACCTGTCAGCTGCGTCTGGAGTCCCGCAGGCCAAAACGGCCCAATAGGACTCCTTCTTCAGCTTGACGGCATCCCTTACCGCCGGTGTCCACCAACGGGTTCGGGGATTGCTGCCACGACAGGAACTAATGACCTTACGGCCACAGCTCCGGTCGGCCGCCTCAACAATGGAGGCGCGGAACATGGTCCACTCAGACTCAATGTCCCCCGCCTCCCCCGAGACGTGGGAGAAGCTCTGCCGGAGGTGGGAGTTGAAGCTCTTCCTGACAAGGGGTTCTGCCAGACGTTCCCAGCAGACTCTCACAGAGCGTTTGGGTCTGCCAGGTTAGACTGGCATCTTACCCCACCATCGGAGCCAACCCACCACCAGGTAGTGATCAGTTGAGAGCTCCGCCCCTCTCTTCGCCTGAGTGTCCAAAACACGCAGCCGCAAATCCGATGACTACCAAGTCAATCATCGAATTGCGCTTTTTCATGATATTCTAATATTTTGAGATAGGATATTTGAGTTTTCTTAAGCTGTATGACATAATCAACAATATTAAAATAATAAAAGTTTTGCAATATTTCAGTTGATTTGTAATGAATCCAATTTTTTTTAATTGCATTACAGAAAATAAAGAACTTCATTACAATGTTCTAATTTTCTGAGACAGTCCTGTATATTGCATATCAAATAGGGTTGATGCTGTGCGGGAGCCTAACCCAGCTGATTTTGGGCAAGAGGTTCTCCCTGGACTGGTTGCCATACAACCAACCATTCATACTCACGTTCTCACCTAAGAACAAGGCTTTAGAGGCTTTAACAAACTTACCACACATGTTTTAGGAATGTGGGAGGAAGAGAACCCCACACAACACAGGGAGCAAGAACCACACAGGAAGGCTAGAACTGCATTTGTCATTGCATTAATATTTTTAATTCCTATCATCATTGCGCATGCATTTCTTTTCATGCATTTTCAACTCTCCCATAGGTACTCAAATGACATTATGTATCGCTGGAGATCGACATCGTTTGCCCATACACAAGAAAATGAAAACGCATGTGCAGCATTAATGCCATGATTTTGCGGTTAGTTTGGAATTGAAATCAGTGATTGCTATTCGGGCCTCTCCTCGAACAACTTTTGCACGCGTAGCGGTACATTGACTTTCTGGACAGTCCCTAAACTCCCCGTGATACGTTCAAGAACCTCACTGGCCGGTAAGTGTTGCGGAGGTAAAAGGTCGTTTCGAGTCGAGCGTTGGGAGTGACAAAATACCAAGTAGCAGTTGTCATCAGCGGTGCCCACCTGCAACAGTATCACCGAGTGTGGAACAGCAACCCGCCAGAACGGTGAGATTTCGTCGTCATATTTCAAACGAGTCGAGTGAGTGTGTTTGCGTGGCAGCTGTTTTCAAGATACTCCGAACCAACCAAACCGTTTTATTTTACGCCTCTTCTGCAAAACCAAGTCCGTTTAAGAACTAACAAGTGCAACGCCCCAAATGAAATGCGTTGTTAGTTGTTTTGTCCTAAACAAAACCACAAATTAGTATGTGCGTTTTTGCTTCTTTTAAATTTCAGATGCTCAGTATGCTGTATGTAGTAAGTGTATTTATCCTTATATTTCAGGTCAGACAACCGAGATGCATAACCCAAAATCAAGGGAATTCGAAGCGCCGCTGTGACGCCGAACACAATATCTCTCATTTTCTGGATTTTCTTTAAATGCCAAGACGAGAGCGCACAGAGAACAATGTCTTTTTTGATGAAAAAGAAGAAGTTCACGTTTCGAGTGGATTTTACATTAGAGGAGCTTACAGCAGTACCTGTTGTCAACGGAGTGCTGTTCTGTAAGATCCGGTTGATCGATGGTGGGGACTTTGGCATTTTGTCATCCAGGTATATAAACACACCTTTACAGTACGCACTCAGGTCAGGGATAGTGTTGACTTTGGTCTTAGCAGGGTGGTGTTCTATAGTGTTCCTGCAGCTTTTTTCTTTATTTATTAACAAAGGAGAAAGTCGCAGATGTCTCTGCATGTGGTTCAGTTAACCTTTACATTACGTTCACCTTTTTGTTTCCTGGTAAAGTTGCCCTAACTCAGGGGTGTCAAACTCATTTTTTTGGCGGGCCGCATTGTAGTCATAGCTTCTTTCGGAGGGCCATTATGACAAATAAATGTATGAGCACCTCATATTATATACAGTAAAAGCTACAAAACAAACTGACAAATAACTCGTTTTCAAATCAGACAAGTAAAAACTGGTCAAATATTAAAAAAAAAAAAAAAAATTAAAAGTGAAGACAATTTGTAATTCTAATAATGACACGAATTTGATGCACAATTTATCTTCGCGGGCCATATAAAATGATGTGGCGGGCCGTATCTGGCCCCCGGGCCTTGAGTTTGACACCTGTGCCCTAACTGTAGCTTTGAGTCATTCTGTTGTAGCATGTTGGTATCAATTGGGATGTCAAAAAGGCCCACTGGGCAAAGCTGCAACGGGGGTTTACAGCAATAAGCTTCATGAGAGCACTTTTCTGGATTTCCATTATGTTTAAGTATTGTCTATTGCACAGGTGTCAAACTGAAGGCACGGGGGCCAATACGGCCCGCCACATCATTTTATATGGCCCGCGAAAACAAATTGTGCATCAAATTCGTGTGTCATTACTAGAATTGTAAATTGTCTTCACTTTTATTAATAACTTTTTTTAAAAAATATTTGACCAGTTTTTACTCGCCTGATTTGAAAACGAGTTGTCACTTTGTTTTGTAACTTTTACTGTGTATAATATGAGGTGCTCATGCATTTATTTGAATTGACAGTCATACTGGCCTCCTAAAGAAGCTATGACTACGATGCGCCCCGCGAAAAAAAAATACTTTGACACCCCTGGTCTATTGTTTATTGGTTTTGTCTGTACTGAAGTCAAGTTTGAGAAAGTGCTGAGTGTTAATGAAATGCACAATGAGCAAATTGAATAATGACACATTAACTACTTAAATTATATAACATCTCGGTTATTAAAAAAGGGGTGAGGCACAGTATTAACTCGCATGTTGTAACACGGACGTGACTTTCTTCCTGATGAACTTACGTTATTTATTTGAATGGTACTCGACTTTACTTTAAAAATATATAGTGACTATTGCTCACCGAGAGCCACTCAGACACTCGTCAGTGAAACCAAGGTGTTCCCCATGACAACAAGAACTGTTGCACAACAAATAAAAAGAGACAGAGAGAAGTTGAAAACAATGCTTTTCCTTCCAAAACGTTTTTCAAGTATGTGTGAGACGGATTAGATCAATGTTTAGTAATGTTTACCCAACTAGTACCTTAGTTCATCACTATTTGCCTGGTCAATCATATCTGACATATTTCTCTCTGCAAGAGGCCACAAATACTTTGACTTTGACACTTAAACAGTATCATACTGGAGGAGGGGAGAAAAAAATAGGAACGTTTTTTTGATGGTTAGAAATGAATTACTGACTATTTAATAGATGTATTTCCGCAAAGTTTCAGTCTTAACAACCCAACCATACTGGTGGATTCAGTCAATGTATTTCTGCAGTGTCTTAAGCTAACCCAGTGCTTCTCAATAATTTTCTGTCATGCCCCGCCCAGGGAGAAGAAAACATTTCGCGCCCCCCCAACGCCATGTTATTAACATTAAAGAAAACAAAATATAAATAAAAAAGAAAGATCAACTTACAATAAAGAATAACTATTAATGACATCGTTCTTAGTCTGTAACAGAACAGATTCAATGTGCATCACTTTGCCTGAAATAAAAAATAAATTATAATTATTTAAACTATAAACATTATTGACCAACTGCCATTTTATGATGGAAAAAATACAATAAAATAATAATAAACATACATAATATTAAATTAGATAACAGCACTAAATAATATTCAATTCAAAGTAATCAGCAACATTAACTCAGGAGCACAATATATAAAACATTTTAACCTACAAAACAAAAATGAATAAAACAATTTTGCTCAAAATGAGGCAGCATGACGGAGACCATATCCACGGCTGCAGGTAGTATCAGCTCCTCTGCAATGGTGTGGTTTTTTCCTTGCACTGAGCAATTTAGTACGCTAATTTGTATGATGCTTACAGTACTTGCTGATTGACTGAAGTAGCATTCACAAAGTGGGATGATTGTTGGCAATATTCAGCCCGTTTTCGCTGAAAAACCTCAAGCATCTTATCAGTGTGATTGGAGTGCAATGACTTCATAAGTGCCGCCTTAATTTATTTGGCTTCATACTGTCTGCCTCCAACATTGTAAGGCACAGTTAACACACCGGTCTTTCCTCGTCTACTATCGTAGTCGCACTGAAGCCGAGCGCTATGTACGCTTCGTCATATTTCCTTGTCTTAGCTTTCGTGTGACTCTCAATTCTCTTATCTCCGTCTCTCTCCGTTGTTCTTTTCAACCCTGTTCAATATTTTTCCATGGTGTCCCACTGCACTTTTTATCGCATGCTCTGTGCTGTGTGTGCGTATGTTCCGTGCGCGCTACACTGTAGAGCAGGGGTCACCAACCTTTCTTAAACCGAGAGCTACTTCCTGGGTACCGATTAAGGCAAAGGGCTACCAGTTTGACACAGACTTCTGAAATAGCCAATTTGCTCAATTTGGCTTTCACTGTGTTATTATTGTCATTTCCAGTTCACATGTAAGTGTGATTTTAACAAGAATAGCAAAAATACAGTCAAACCTTGGTTTTTGACCACAACCCGTTCCAGAAGGCGGTTTGAGAAGCGAATCGGTCGAATTCCGAATCTATTTTTCCCATTACAAATAATGGAACATTTTTTAATCCGTTTCAAGACAAAAAACCCCCACCTTTTTTAAGCATTTATTCATTTGCGCATATTTGTCCGATCGCGCAACTGCAGCGCACTGCCGAACGCGCAACCGTAATGTGTCGCCCACCGCGCAACTGCACCGCGCTGGTTGCATTATTGTGACAGAGCCGTCGCTAAAAGTCCTGATGTACTTTCGAAAATTTAAGTTGACCTAAGTGCGCAGGGAGCTTCATTTTGTCCGACCGCGCAACTGCAGCGCACCGCCGAACACGCAACTGCACCGCGCTGGTCGCATTGTTGTGACAGAGCCGTCGCTACAATTTAGAAAATATTTTTAAAGTCCTAATGTACTTTCCAAAATTTAAGTGGACCTCAGTGCGCTGGGAGCTTAATTGGGTCCAATCGCGCAACTGCAGGGCGCCAGGCGCTCAGCGTCGCATTGCTTTAAGAGCGTCTTTGTGTTTTAGGATGGCTTTACTGCTCCCATTTGCTGTCTTTGGAGGCATGATTAGGGGTTTAATACAATCCTCAAAGTAACGGAAATACAATAACAACGGAGTCAGTCGGCATCCGGGCCGCGCGGTCGGGTTTTCTCGGGTCCTCCCGACTCATCTCGCGAGGTTCGACCTCCGAATTTTGTTCGACAACCGAAGCAAAAAAATCTAGAATTTTTTTGTTAGAATTCCGATTTGTTCGAGAACCAGGACGTTCGAAAACCGAGGTATGACTGTAAAATAAATACGTAGATGCAGCTCACTGACAAGTGCTGCTATTTCAGCTACCGTTTTTTTCCGTGTATAGTGCGCCCCCATGTATAGTACGCACCCTAAGAATGGCATGCTGATGCTGGAAAAAAGCTTGTACCCATGTATAATACGCACCCAATTTTTATGAATTTTAAAAAAGTTTTTTTTTTTTTTTTAAGTTCCAATGATCGTCACACACGCAGGGAGGCAATGGGTCCCATTTTTATAGTCTTTGGTATGGTCTTAACTAGGCTGGATGTAATTTTTTTTGTTGGCGTTGATTTCTCCGACTGCCCGTAAACGCACGAGCGCGCTCCGCACGGGAAAGAGGCGGCTCTGTATGGGAGAGACGTTGAAGAGGAATAAAAACACCCTTGGAAACCAAAACTTGCCCCTCGTCGTGACTCGGAGCCGCAACAAATGTTTCGGATTTGTGTAGGGTACATTGTGACAGACAGCAAAGTAGCAGGTGATCGAGCGAGCGTCTGATACAAGAGCATTGCGGTCGTATGGAGCGTGTTTGAAATGAACAGCAGAGACGAAAGGAACAAGGCAAAGTGTTGTGAAATAAAATATTACCTGTAATACGCATTTTGTTATTTGCTGATTGAAACTGCTAATTAAACTGTGAATTGAAACTAATAGGAAGAAAACATATCTCGCTCTTAATATAGCTGACGTGTCTTGCGCATACGTTCTGCGCATCTGTAATGGCGGCCTCCGTATGACGTCCGGTCCGCGATGGAGATTAAAAACAAACAATATTTGACAATAACACACCATCAAGGATTGCACCATCGCATCAAACGATGTGTCGTCAATTAGGGATTTTTTTGACTAAGTGTGTTGGGCAGGATGGCTGAATGCGATGCGCGATTGACAACAAACAAGAAGAAAGATGAGTTTTATTTCGGGGGAGATTTGTCATGTCTCGTCCCCAGTTTTGCTATGTGTCTAGGTTGCCATAGTTTCTGTTCGCGTCGCCCCTCTCTTCCTGTGTCACCTCAATCGATGTAACGTGTTTTGTATTTAAGTCCTGTCTGCCCCTCGCTCACCGTTGGATCATTGCATGTGTTACTGTCATTCTGTTCCTGTCTTTGGTACTGTCACCCTGTCTTTTTGTTCCCCGACTTTGTCGGTTAGTTAAATTTTGCGCACTATACACGGAAAAAAACGGTAATTTTAGAACAGTCCTGCGGGCGACTCATGCGGTCCTCACGGTCGACCTGGCAACGTGTTGGTGACCCCTGTTGTAGAGCGACTACTCCTTGTACACAGTGATACTGCCACTCCCACCTACTGCAGGTGTCTAATTACCCTTTAATCTAGTACAGCCAATAGAAAAGCATGTTACCTGGTGCCACACGTGCCCCCCTTGGTATCGGGGGGGGGTCGCGCCCCACTATTTGAGAAGCACTGAGCTAACCATACTGGTGGAAGTAATTAAGCTGTTCATTGATGATGAACAGCACATTATAGGCGTCCCGCCAATATCAGAGGATCAGAAAGTATGTACAGCAAGGCTGTCTCTGCTGGTCGAAAGACTATCAAAAGAAGTTGTTGTTGTTTTTGGGTGGGGGGGTTGTTTGACCAAATTTGCTATTGATTGTTTGACCTTCATAATTGTTCTCAAATAAAACGTGTCCTGGGTGTTGTATGACACCGGCTCTGTAATGCGTAACCGCACTGCGATAAAGAGCACTGCTTGTAGCTACCTGCCGTACAATGGTGTGATTGTGAAATAATGGGTGGTAAAAAAAATGTTGCAGAACCTGTTAGACTATTCCTTGTTTCTTGACTTTGAGCCAGCGTTGACCTAAGAAAACAGGGAAAGTCCCTCTGATTGTGTTTATGTTGCAAATATTGATAGTATTGGCTCTTGTGTACAAAGGAGGCAACAAAAAAAACGTTGAGAAAAGTCGAAGTAAATAGGAGCTGTGATTACTACTTAAAAGAAAAGCTGTGTATTTAAGATCGCATGCTTCAACATGCAGCAAATCTGAGTTAGGGGTGATTTTTGACAGTCAGATTTGAACAGATAGATTTCTACCGTAATTTTCGGACTATAAGTCGCGTTTTTTGTCATATTTTGGGTAGGGAGGGGGGGCGACTCATAATGAGGAGCGACTTATATGTGAATTTTTTCAACAAAAAAAAAAGTGAAACCGCAATGTAGCAAGGGATTACTGTAATTTGAATTTCAAGTGACGTCAGCGGCGCGGCGTGGCGCGGCGGTTGTTTACAAAAAGGACAAAGATTGATCACGGGATGACGAAGATGACGAAGGGCCCCACGTACTACCGGCATCATTAGCGACTTTGTTTCTAAGTGACACGGAGGACGGAGAGTTTGAAGGATTTAAGGATTTGGAGTGACACAGAAGGTTTGAAAAACTATTATGGCTTTTACGCACGCCCGGTCCTACTTTACGGAGCTCTCTTTCACCTCCGTGGATAGAAGTCTGGGGCCGGTGCTCGGCCGGGTGGCTGTCCGGGGACGGTGGATGGGGCTCGGTCATGGCTTTTACGCACGCCCGGTCCTATTCTATGGATCTCTCTTCCACCTCCGTGGCTGGAAGTCCACGCTGCCACACGCCTGGAAGTTTGTTTAGTTAAATAAAGAGCCGTTTACCAAACCCACGTCTTTCCTTGTACTTTGTTAACGCTACAATATAGTTATATACTAGATCTGTGGAATAACGACGAGGCTGACGTCAAGGCGCATGCGCGGTGTTGTTGACAAAGGACGAGGAATTTGATCGATGGATTTAATGATTTAGAGTGCACAGATGGTTTGATAATATTATTACTTATAGTCCGAAAATTACTCTGTGTGTGTGTGCGTGTGTGTGTGTGTGTGTGTGTGTGTGTGTGTGTGTGTG
The DNA here is from genome assembly GCF_033458585.1 of Syngnathus typhle. Classification (NCBI taxonomy): domain Eukaryota; kingdom Metazoa; phylum Chordata; class Actinopteri; order Syngnathiformes; family Syngnathidae; genus Syngnathus; species Syngnathus typhle. The sequence goes on from NC_083749.1 coordinate 11,523,222, forward strand.
TGTATATATATATATATATATATATACCGGGGTTTTTTTTCGTGTATAATGCGCCCCCATGTATAATACGCACCCTAAAAATGGCATGTTGATGCTGGAAAAAAGCCTGTACCCATGTATAATATGCACCCAGATTTTGACTCCTACTTAAGTCCGTGCACGTAAGATTATTTCAGAAAAAAGATCATCTTTGGGAACAACCGGATGTTCTGCCGGTCAGTATCACTGCGCATGCGCTAGCATACTCAATAGCGAAGACAGCAAACGAGCAGGTGATCTAGCAAGCGTCTGATACAAGAGCATTGTGTTCGTATGGAGTGTGTTTGAAGTGAACAGCAGAGAAGAAAGCACATCTGTACTGGCGGCCTCCGTATGATATCCGGATTTAAAAAAAAAGAAAAAAAAGATTTGAGAGGTTTTTTTTTTTGTACCCATGTATAATGCGCACCCCAGATTTTAGGACAATAAATTAGCTAAATTTTGCGCATTATACATGGAAAGAAACGGTATATATATATGCAGTTCATCCAGAGTGATCATGGGCCTCTTGGCTGCATATCTGATCTGCAGTCTTCTCCTTGTTTGAGATGAAACTTTGGAGGGACGGCCGGGTCTTGGTAGATTTGCAGTGGTCTGATACTCCTTCCATTTCAATATAATTGCTTGCACAGTGCTCCTTGAGATGTTTAAAGCTTGGGAAATCTTTTTGTATCCAAATCCGGCTTTAAACTTTAAGACGTGGAACAAAAAGACAGGGTGACATTACCAAAGACAGGAACAGAAACCAAACAGACATCATGACAGTAACACATGCAATGATCCGACAGTGAGCGAGGGGCAGACAGGACTTAAATACAAAACACGTTACAGTGATTGAGGTGACACAGGAAGGGAGGGGCAACGCGAACAGAAACTATGGCAACCTAGACACATAGCAAAACTGGGGACGAGACATGACAAATCTCCCTCGAAATAAAACTTGAAATCACCTTTCTTCTTGTTTGTTGTCAATTGCGCATCGCATTCAGCCATCCTGCCCAACACACTTAGTCAGTAAAATTCATAATTGACGACACATCGTTTGATGCGATGGTGCAATCCTTGATGGTGTGTTATTGTCAAATATTGTTTGGTTTTTAATCTCCATCGCGGACCGGACGTCATACTGAGGCAGTATCACTGCGCATGCGCACTATGGATCCGATGCGAATAGCCACTATAGAAATAGAAAAATAGAAATAGAAAAAAAAGCCACTCTAGAGCAGCGTTCCCCAACCTTTTTTTTGACACGGTTAGGTTTCAGACAAATGTTACCGGGGGGGGCACGTCAGTGTCTCCTCAGTCATGAACCTCACCGCACGTCACTGAAATGTATATACCGTAAATTTGGGACTATAAAGCGCAACTTTTTCTAAAATTTTGAACCCTGTGACTTATATATTATTTTTTCCGTGATTTTTGTGATGACTTGATCACTTTTATACACTCGTAAAAAGGCTGTGGACCGCTGTTGTGCGGCACCGCTTTGCTGGGCAGAGGGATATGTGACACGGTCACTGGGGAGAAAAGTGGTGTGTTGATCGCATGTCTATCCGCCAGGCAAATAGTGCCGTATAATTCACACAAGAAGAGGCAGAACGAGATCAAGACGGACATTACTAAAAGGAAGCTTTTATACACAAACCGTCATTATGGGGGACAAAAGAAATGCATATTATACCGCTTTTAAGTCAAAGGCAGTCGATTTGGCCCATTTTTGATGACATTGTGTTGCGTCACCCTTTTCTTTCTTTATTTCCCAGTCACGTCTACTCTGGAGCTATACTATGTGTCGCTCGCTAGTTTAATGTAATTTAGCGCTTCGTGCATGAATACAATTAGCATGAACAGACCATCAAGGAAAATGCAAGAAGAAATGCATGAAAGCAACGAAGAAAGGGAGACTGAGAAAGTGTGTGGTGAAGGAGATTTTACGCTATTCCAATCAGACACTGAGGAGGAAGACTTCAATAGTTTCAGTGCACAGGAGGAAGATGAAGACGGGTCTTTTTTTTTTTACTTTTACTGGTATGTTTTTTTAACCAGCCCTGTTAGTGCTGTGCTACTGTGTTTCTGCTGTGTTACCGCCGCTTCTCAATGACTTTTACTGGTATGTTTTTTTTAATCCAGCCTTATTAGTACTGTGTTACCTCCATTTTGCTGCGGTATTACTGCCGCGTCGCAGGCAGTGTTTGGAAAGAAATGTTAAGGTATGTTATTAAAGCTTTAAAAAAAGCTTCCTGTGTACCGTCTTTCTTTGTAAATAACTCGCGTGCACACTTCCATGTTGCTGCGGTACTACTGCTGCGTCACAGGCAGCGTTTAGAAAGACATGTTAAAGTATGTTATTAAAACTTTAAAAAGGCTTTCTGTGTACTTTCTTTGTAAATAACTCATGCGTACGTGCGTCTTATAGTGCAGCTTGTACAAGAAAAGAAAACTAAAATATCCCCGAATTTTAGCTGGTGCGGTTTATAGTCCGGTGCGGTTTATAGTCTGAAAATAATGGTACTCACTTTGTGTCAAAGACGCACACGATCACAGCGATACACTCAGTCGATATCAGCAAGCTTGAACAACCGCGATAAGCTGAGGTAACTCACGCGAGATTTAAGGCGCGGTGACGTAACAGTCCAACATTTTAACATCAACATAGGAACCTTTCTAACAGTTTCTCCATTTTCTGTTATCTTTTCTCTTATTTCCTTCTCTTTTCTTTCTTACCGCTATTTTTCTTCTTCGTGCTACCGCTATTTTTATTTTTATTCTTTGTGACAGGGGTTCGCTTTGGCCTGGGGAGTTAAGTTTAGCATTCGCTTTAAAAATATCTGGCGCTATCTCGCGTTGTGAATGGGTATAATGTCTAGACCCCAAATGTAAGACGACCCCCACTTTTTCAGTCTTATTTCAATGCAAAAAACAACGTCTTAGATTCGAGCCAATACGATAAACCATGAATTATTAAAACAATAATGCACCAATCATTGTTTTCAGTTTGATCAAGCATAAATAAGTTTGATTAACCATACATTTTGACACTTCATAAAACTTCTGTGATATGTTTCTGTCTTTCAAGAGTCCGCACTGTGTTGTGTAATTACTGCAAGGTGCAGCTCATGTCGAGATCTGGAAGTTTCTCATGTGGAGATTTGTTCATATGTCCTCCAACATGATCTTGACAGGGAGAGATAACACCAGAGTTCACCACTATGCTGGGCAGAGGCGTAGCCAAGCCGGGGCGGTGCCCCGGTTCGGACTCCGTGTGCCCCGGTTGAAAAAAAATCGAGCTTTTTCGATTCTTCATTTTCATGCCGTTTTTTTCTTTCGGTCCTGCGCGAATGTGCTTGCGCTATTCTATGTGCGCGATGTTATCCATTCACCGTTTGCCTCCCCGACCCGGATGTTGTTTTAGCGAGCAGCGAACAGCGTGGGTGATGTTAGATTTTTTTTCCTGTGGGCGTGCGCCCCTACTGGAAAAATTCCTGGCTACGCCTCTGATGCTGGGAAAAGCCAACAGGCCATTCCAGCAGTGTGTGTGTTTTGTGACATTTGCTAACCAATGACCTCTTTCTTTCTAGTAACATTGTTTCAATTTGGGCATTAGGGTGGATTCTTCCTCTGGCTCTCATTTATTAGTTTAGTTTGAAAAATCTGTTTGCAGGCTGAGGAGGGAGAGCTACATTCCCATGAGCCCACATTTTGCTCTGCTAACTCCCAAATTCCTAAAATAAATTCTGCTTGTTATTTTGCCATTCATTTCCATTTGAACTGCAGTGCTGTGACTACGAGAGTGGGTAATACTAATCGGTGGAATCAAATCCAATAAAAGGTGTTTAATTATCTCATTATATGCACAGCAGTGACATGCGGTGAGGTTTATGACTGGGGAGGCACTGACGTTTTTTTGTTGCCTCCGTAAGGTCTCTTTTCAAAGCCGTTTAGTTCATCTAAAGAAATACATCATCTTGAAGAATCCGTGAAAGAATACATCTAAATAAAGTAATAAAGAAATCAATAGTATTGTTGGTTTCCCTTTTTTGCTAGTGCATCATAGTCTGGAGTAAAATTTGTTGTGGTAATTCTTAGGATAGAGCCGAGGTGTAGGTCCGTTAACCTAGATCTGTGACGGGCTTTGTTGACGTTCATGTGGCTGAACGTCTTCTCACACACGTAGGTCGAGCCAAATTGTCCACTCTTTTTTAACATTCGGCACTCAGTGTCCACCTTTCTTTTCTTCGGGCCACTCATTTTAATGGAATGATTCCAGGGGCAGGTTTGCGGGTGGCGTTAGCGTAAAACTGTTTCTGAAAGCTCAGCGCGCGAATTATGAGAATATTGACGTCACAGCCTACACTCGAAATTCGGCACTGATAGATGAAATTACTACGTACTACTGAGTACGCACACGCCCTTGTGAGTGTGCACCGAGCTTTCTGACACAGCTCCCGGGAGTAAATGCGTGGGCGGGCGCTTCCCCATCTACTGGGGAAACATAGTAATTGCAGGGAAAATGACCCCCCAAAAAATTTATAATACAATTTATTCAGGTTTGGCGGACCGGATTAAACGTGGGCTGTAGTTAGCCCATGTCTGGTCTAACTGCATAGCCTGTCAGAATAGGCAGCCGTGTGATTACGCAATCCTCAGCGGAGGCAAGGCAGGAAGTTGGCTCCTCCGAGCGACTCGTCTTCGATTTTAACAGAACTATAAAAATTCAGCGATTTTGGTTCAAAATGATACAAAACTGTTCAAATTAAAAGGAAAATGACTTTATATTAAAAACAATTGCATTTGCTTTTTCCCCTTTTCATGATGGCAGGCGCCTCCCTCGCCTCCTCTGACCGCACATCCCCGATGCACAGAATATAGTAAATGTTCCATTTTGCAATTCACATCTGCAGTGCCCATTCGAAAATCATTTTAGACCTGTGTCATTTTGTTCATTCGTGTTGTGCTTTGTCACACGTTTCATGTGTGTGTCTGTCCACAGGGAGGAGGTGCAACAGAATTGTGTCCGATGGGGGAAGAAATTCTCCTTTGTGTGTAAAATGAGCGCTAATCCAGTCACAGGCATATTGGAACCCTGCATCTGTAGGGTTTCTGTACGCAAGGTAAATAACCTTTTCATCATCTTACATCTTTTAAAATCTAAACTATATATCCAGATATTAAGTGAAGAGTGAGTGATTCACAATTATAGGGTGAAACTTTAGGTAACAATGAAGGTTTTGAGGTTTAATTTCTTTTTCACTGGCATTTAACTTTTCAAGGCTTTTTCATTTCAAGGATAATTTATGTCCTTCTAATCAACACCATGGCTGAAAAAACAGAACTTTCAAATAGGCACATTACTTTTCTTCTCAGGAAAAAATATGTGTTATGGGTTTGTCTTTTAGTTGGATTACGTATGTTTAGTTAATGTTTGGACTTTACTTGATGTCTGCCAGGTACATACCGTCTGTGTAACTTGCTGGTTTTTAAGGCCTGGTGTACACAAACTACCGTTTTTTTCCGTGTATAATGCACCCCCATGTATAATACGCACCCTAAAAATGGCATGTTGATGCTGGAAAAAAGCCTGTACCCATGTATAATACGCACCCAATTTAATTTTTTTTTTTTTTTTTTTTTTAAGTCCCAATGATCGTCACACACGCAGGGAGGCAATTTTTTTTTTTTGCCTTGATTTCCCCGACTGCCCGTGAAGGCACCACCGCGATCAGTGCCGACGTGAAAAAGGCGCCTCTGTATGGGAGAGACGTTGAAGAGGAATAAAAACACCCTTGGAAACCAAAACTTGCCCCTCGTCGTGACTCTGAGCCGCAACAAATGTTTCGGATTTGTGTAGGGTACATTGTGACAGCAAACAAGCAGGTGATCGAGCAAGCGTCTGATACGAGAGCATTGCGTTCGTATGGAGCGTGTTTGAAATGAACAGCAGAGACGAAAGGAACAAGGCAAAGTGTTGTGAAATAAAATATTACCTGTAATACACATTTTGTTATTTGCTGATTGTATTAAACTATCACATTCATCGCTCATTAGTAAATAGCTGACGTGTCTTGCGCATCCGTTCTGCGCAGCTGACCCATAGTGCGCATGCGCAGTTATACTGCCTCAGTATGACGTCCGGTCCGCAATGGAGATTAAAAAACAAACAATATTTGACAATAACACACCATCAAGGATTGCACCATCGCATCAAACGATGTGTCGTCAATTATGAATTTTACTGACTAAGTGTGTTGGGCAGGATGGCTGAATGCTATGCACGATTGACAACAAACAAGAAGAAAGGTGATTTCAAGTTTTATTTCGAGGGAGATTTGTCATGTCTCGTCCCCAGTTTTGCTATGTGTCTAGGTTGCCATAGTTTCTGTTCGCGTCACCCCTCCCTTCCTGTGTCACCTCAATCAATGTAACGTGTTTTGTATTTGTCCTGTCTGCCCCTCGCTCACCGTCGGATCATTGCATGTGTTACTGTCATGATGTCTGTTTGGTTTCTGTTCCTGTCTTTGGTAATGTCACCCTGTCTTTTTGTTCCACGACTTTGTCAGTCAGTCAGTCCTGTTGTTGGTTTTGTTGTACCATGATTTCTTAAAAAAAAAAAAGAAATAAAAAAAAAATAAAAATAAAAAATAAATTGTACCCATGTATAATGCGCACCCCAGATTTTAGGACAATAAATTAGTTAAATTTTGCGCATTATACACGGAAAAAACGGTATTTGTCAAATAGCACAGTTACCACATCATCTTCAATATCATTGCCTTCACAATTAAAATTCACTGAGAAAGTATGACATTCATAAGATTAAGTTAAATCCCATTGACAACAAGTCTCAAAATAACATGGTTGTCCATTGTGTGTATTTAATGGACCCTTGTTATATTTTGATCATTTTATATTTATCTTTGCAGGAGCTTAAAGGAGGAAAGGCCTTTTCAAAGGTAAAGTAGACTCCTGATCTACAAAACTGTACAAAAAAGTCATGTATAATAAAGAAGAAAAAGACATAAGACATAAGTCGCACCGGTATAAGTCACATTTTGGGGGGAAATTTATCTGATAAAATCCAACACCTAACAAACATGTCACATTGTTTGATTGATTGATTGATATCTTTATTTCGAACGTCCAAAACAAAAAAGAAAAAAAAACAACTCTAAAATGTCACATATAAGTCCATACAACAAACAAACAAAAAATAAACCAACAAACAGAAATTAATTAATTAATTAATTAATAATACAGAAGGAAATAAATCAATAAAGAATGCTCGAAAAGGAGTAGGAGGAAGCATAGCTTTTTAGATTCCTACCCCTTTCTCACTTTATCCATTAAACCAATGATTCAACATATACTGTAATTCTACAACAGAACACAAGTAGACAGACTTTCACACTTATTTTTCTGTTTCATTTTTACTTGTGTGTAGCCCTTTGGCAGTTTTAGCCTCTTGTTAGGATACGGATTTTAGCTATTGATCTGACTCCAAATTGTGATCAACACTTAACACAAGAATTGCTGTGTTCTAATCCACACACTGGCGCACCTAACAATTTTGCGAGTTCGTTCTGTCAAAGAGAAGACCAGGCGATCAATCAGACCGAATTTACCAATTGTTTAATCTTGACAAAGCAAGCTAATACAGGCGCCTGGGTCTTGGGTCCTTAACACAAAAACTCGTGTGCCTTCGTGACTAGAAAAGACGACACATTCTTCCGGGTTGCCCAGTTTTAAAGAAACACAATATGAATATTCAAACATGCAAAAGATTGTGTGGTGATTGGTCGATGGTCGATGGTCATCTCCTCCTCGTTTGGGTTTTTCCCCTGCCCAGCACAGGTGTCTGGACCACAAAGACGAGTTGTTTTTCGCGTTCCCATTGGCCTTGAGATATCCTCCCTTTCTGGACCTCCTGTTCCACAATACTTTGAAGAAAACAAATTCATGTAGCCTGCACATTCCTTTCCACTTATTAAGCGACCACACTACTACTAGAAATTATATTGATATGATTATATGTGTCTAACGGAGCCTTAATCAAATGTGTTTGCAAACTGCCGAAAGTACATTTCCCTTTATTCCCTCTCATGACCTCATTTATGAGGTCATCACCCGTTACTCTAGCAAGCAGCGACCAGCACGCTGTCGGTCCTTTCTTCCCCCCGTGGCTCATGTTGAGTCACCAGGGTATATTGGCCGTTCGGTGACAACGGGCCAACGGTTTTCTCGATCAACCGGACAGTGAGTGACCTAATACATGGAATACAACAACAAAATCATCACTGCAGTAAAGCCACAGCAACGAGCACAGACATGATGAGGCCTTTCCAGCTTCCGAACGTTTTCATCCAATAAGACCAAATATCGGTGCGTACACCTGAATGATCTTTCATCTTTCTATTCAGTGTCCTTAGTCCTTCCAACGCCTGGGTCAGTCAGCCCCCTGGTGCTGTGTTGTTGGGGATGAAAGTACAACATGCATCACCAAACATTCCGCACACACCATGTTCCTTAGCCAATAGCATGTCCAACGCAATTCTATTTTGGAACGACATCAATGCCAATTGTTCATGGACCGCTGCAAATGATACATTTTTATTGGGGGTGATCCATAGGAAAATGGTTTTGAATCCCGAGGACACTTGATTAACGAGTTCATACTTATCTGGCACACCTATGGCGTCAATATATGTTGGATCGTTGTCGCTCAACCATGGGGGCAAAACGTCTCTTTTGGCTCACTTCAGGAGCCCCGCCAGTGGGGACTCCATGTTCCAATTGAGATTCTGTGTTTCAATGGGGACAACCACTACAGGCATTATCAAAGACACGAGGGCACAGATACCCTATGCATCCTTTGGCAAGCGATGCTATAATCTGTTGTCACCACACCACAACCAGTTGTCACTGGTCTTCCTCTGCTCCTTCCATCACTGCTAGTTGAATTCTGGCATGTCCTGTTAAAGCTTAAAAACAAGTGGATTTGGAAAAAAACTTTGGATATCAAAATTACAAATTGAAACCTACTCACCCATTTGTATTTTACAACCTACTCACCCAATTCTATCTTACCACATACTCACCCATTTCTATTTTACAACCTACTCACCCAATTCTATCTTACCACATACTCACCCATTTCTATTTTACCACTCCCCCTTTTGACACATTCACCCAATGTGTCATTATGTATCAAAAGGAACCTGCTAAGCATCCCCTCTCATCACCACACTCATTGTAGCCAGGCCTGCGGAACCTCTAGCTCGTCCACCACACGCTCAGCAACACAAACAAAAATCATCGCACTCCTGTCAGTGAGCTTATAGCCCTGCTGACAGCGGACATTTGTACAAAAACAGACATCAAGTATCAGAATAAAAACAGTCATAAAATGAATCCTGGCGCCCGCGGATCATGTCCTGAAAACCATGTCATCAACAAGTTCATCATAAAAACCAAAAGGGCAAGGGTTAACATATTCTTGTAAATTCAATACAAACTTTCCACGAACGCAATCGACAACCTGCAAGAACGAAAACAAGTTACGCAAGCAGCGTGCAATCCGCTCCTTGGCTGGTGGCTGTTGCTGCTGCTGCAAAAAAAATTAAGTCACACAGAATAACAAAGCAGAGCGTGCACTTGTCGCAAGCAAGCTCAAGTGTCAAACATTTGGTCACTGTCCACCTAGTCCGTCACCCCGTCGGGTGAGCTCAAAGTCGTCACACGTCAAATCGTCCAAAGTCTTAATGTTCGATACTAGTTCTGTCTTGTCTAACCATATTACTGAAATGGGCCTTCTCCATCGCACTGTTTTGTCGTCGATGGTGCCCCTGAGTAATCCTAAACCCATATTTAGTCTAAAATTAGTCCTGATCAATCGTGCTTTTTCAAATCCGTAGTATCTTTATATTTTTCAGTTGAGAGGAATGTTATCCTCTGCTGTGATCACATCACCCCAACTTTGAATCATGTCAACCATTCACAATACACAAACACCACACCACAAGCAGACTTGACATTCATACACCATTACAGACAAACTGTCATCCCACAACACACACATAAAACATACAATATGAAATTGTAAAAGGAATCCTCCCTACGCAAAATTTTCTCCTCAATTAAAATTTCCCTTTTTTATTTTAAATCCAAAGTTAATATCTAATTGTCTGGTTTCCTGTCCTCTCATCGTTTGCCAATATGCATAATGCTGGAACATGATTTAACTCCCCATTTAGTTTGCTCACATCTCTCACTTAGACTATTTGACACTTTGTGTTGAGCTGTAACTTCAATATTTCCACATTCCCATATTTCTTCCACTAAACAGTTCCATTTTGCTTTCAGTTTAAATTCATCCCTCCAAATAACTACCTCTGGCAAAGAACCAACAATTTATAGAGCACTCCCTTTTACTGTTACCTTGTTCCCTCAGTCATCTTCTCACAAGCATAACTGACCCTCCTAAAAAATAATGATGATGGCATATGTCAGAATTAAAATGTAATTTTGCTTTTAATTTTGCCTTACTGCACCGAAATAAACTGTTAAATATATCTTTAAAAACAACGAAAAACAATCTATGCTCCTACACAGACTCTTAAAAATGGCACCCAAATGCCAGATTACAAATCACACCTCCTCCTTCACTCACATTTTTTGATAAAACAGTCTACTTATCTAAACACTGTCATCACCTACTAAATTAATGGCCTGCAAATACAATGTTGTTGCTGTGGTCCCTCAAAACATGTGACTAAAATTGGGATAATTATTAACCCCCATCAATTGAGCAATTATCTCCTCACTATTTACAAGTTAGCCCCCCTCTCTTCTCTCACTTCTCCTATACATTGTATCAATGTTGACGTCACAATCTGGCCAGGCCCGCACGTCCCGCTGGCCCCCACCCTTGCCGGTATGAGCCGAATGGGCCCCCTCCTTTCTTGAACATTCTCTGATCCATCCCATCTTCCTCCTCACACGCCCGCACCCACACATGTGCACATAACGCACACACAGCGAGCGCGCACACAACCGCGCATACACACACGCATCCGCACGGCACGCACGCCAATACACAAAGTGCTCGCACAGAGCTCAGACGAACGACGACAGACTGACACAAACTTTTACAGAGATTACGCACATACACAGAACACACAGACAAAGGGATTCGAATCCATCTCTCATGTAGCTCACGATTTGCGCTTCCACATCAGCATACATTCCACTCAATCTCACTCCATTCATTCCTCTCATCACACACACACTCCCCCCAATTTGGTTGCACATTTTGGATATTTTAGCGGTCTGGTCTCTCACAGGAGGAACTGTTACCACCGGATACTTTTTGAGGAGGCCTCACTTCTCCTCGGGGATCTCACAAGCACCCCAGCTATTTGAATGCGATCGTCACCGCACCCTTGTCCGCCACGACGAAGCACTAGGTCCCTGACCTATCCTTAGTACGCGCAAGTCCCTGACTTTACCGTACACGTTACACACGTAAGTTCCAAACTTATTCACCGTATATGTAACTTAATACACACGAAAGTTCCAAACTTATTTACCGTATATGTAACTTCTTGCACACCTTATTTGATCTGAACGACAGTCTCCTCTTAAATTTCCTCTTTCAATTTGCAGAATTTCGACATATAGTAACAGGTATTCTGCTTACCTCATCGGTTTAGGAGACGTCGTACCAGCTCAACGTTGTGCGCTTATTCTTTATTCCAACGGTACGCCGACCAGGAGACAGCTGTCCCAGACTAACTGTCCGATGACTTGGACACAGACCACGAGTTGTCAATAACCCTTCTCTTGACATCACGTCGGGGTCACCAAGAAACTGTTAGGATACGGATTTTAGCTATTGATCTGACTCCAAATTGTGATCAACACTTAACAAAAGAATTGCTATGTTCTAATCCACACACTGGCGCACCTAACAATTTTGCGAGTTCGTTCTGTCAAAGAGAAGACCAGTAGATCAATCAGACCGAATTTACCAATTGTTTAATCTTGACAAAGCAAGCTAATACAGGCGCCTGGGTCTTGGGTCCTTAACACAAAAACGCGTGTGCCTTCGTGACCAGAAAAGACGACACATTCTTCCGGGTTGCCCAGTTTTAAAGAAACACAATATGAATATTCAAACATGCAAAAGATTGTGTGGTGATTGGTCGATGGTCGATGGTCATCTCCTCCTCGTTTGGGTTTTTCCCCTGCCCAGCACAGGTGTCTGGACCACAAAGACGAGTTGTTTTTCGCGTTCCCATCGGCCTTGAGATATCCTCCCTTTCTGGACCTCCTGTTCCACAATACTTTGAAGAAAACAAATTCATGTAGCCTGCACATTCCTTTCCACTTATTAAGCGACCACACTACTACTAGAAATTATATTGATATGATTATATGTGTCTAACGGAGCCTTAATCAAATGTGTTTGCAAACTGCCGAAAGTACATTTCCTTTTACTCTGTACCCGCTAAACAACATATTTTTGTACATTCTTTTAGACTGGTGGATATTTGGACTTTGCTTGAGTTCCTCACTTAGATTGTTCCATAGTTTGACCCCGGTTATAGTTATACAGAAACTTTTTAAGGTTGTTCTTATGTTTAAGACTGTGAAGTTGTGATTCCCCCTTAACTTATAACCTCCCTCCCGATTCCTAAATAAGTTTTGGATATTTTCTGGTAGTTGTTTTGCTTTTGCCCTATACATGATGATTGCTGTTTGATAAAATACTATGTCAGTGAATTTTAATAGTTTGGATTGTATGAAAAGTGGATTTGTGTGTTCCAAGTAGTTGACTTTATGAATAGTCCTTATTGCTCTTTTCTGCAGAATGATAAGTGGCTGTAGTGAAGTTTTATAAGTATTTCCCCAAACCTCAGCACAGTAATGCAAATAGGGCAAGACAAGAGAACAATAAAGTGTATGAAGTGAATGATAATCCAGTAATTCTTTTGCTTTGTATATGACTGCCATGCATCTTGAAATTTTAGACTTTACGTTTTTGATCATCTATTATAACCCCAAGAAATTTGTTTTCCTGCACCCTTTCAAATTCAGTCCCATCTATTTCTATTCGTATCTTTATGTTCGCTTTGCCAAATACCATAAACTTGGTCTTACTTACATTTAATGATAATTTGTTCCAGTCGAACCAAATTTTATTTTATTTTTTTCATTTCCTCATTCAACACTGACTCCACTTGTTGGATGTTATCACCTGAACAATGACGAGTTTTAGTTATTTAGAGATTTTGCACATGTCATTTATATACAAAATAAATAATTTAGGGCCTAAAACTGACCCTTGTAACACCACAAGCTATGTCCAAATATCCAGAGCAGTGATTACCCAACTTTACATACTGTTGCCGTTCTCGCAGATAATCCTTTATCCAGTCTAATACTAATCCCCTCATCCCATATTTTTCTAATTTATTGAATAGTATATTATGATTAATTGTGTCAAAAGCTTTTTTGAGGTCAATGAAAACTCCTACTGCATGTCGTTTGTTGTCTCTTGCATCTGTGATTTCCTCGATTGATTCCATTAATGCCTGTGCTGTTGATCTGTTTACTCTAAAACCATATTGGTTCCCTGCAAATAATTTGTTTTTCCAAAAATCCATCCATTCTACTGTTAAAAAGCTTTTCCAATATTTTTGAGAGTTGTGGCAATATTGAGATATGTAGGTCTGTAGTTTGTAAAGTTGTGTTTGCTCCCAGTTTTATAAAGAGGAATGACCTTAGCAATTTTCATCTTTCTTGAGAATGTACCAGTTAAAAATGACAAGTTACAGATGCACACAAGTGGCTTTGAAATCCCCTCAATGATTTGCTTAACTAATGTCATATCAATCCCATTGCAGTCGGTAGATGTTTTATTTTCAAAGTCAAAGTCTGCCTTCTTTTCTGTTTTATGAAGTTCCTATAGAGTAAATCTTTCTTTTTACAGGCATTTCTTAAGCCTTTCGTCAACCATGGACTGTTCTTATATTTAGTTTTTTTATTATATTCCTTAATTGGACATTGCTTATTATATAATGAAGTGAATATAGTCATCAATTTATGGTATGCATTATTTACATATTTTTCTTTATATATTGCATCCCAGTTCTGTTCCATTAATTCAGTGCTTCTCAATTATTTTCTGTTACGCCCCCCCCCTAGCAAGAAGAAAACTATTCGCGCCCCCCCTCCCCACCGTGACTATCCTAACTTGTCTTGTAAGTCGTAAAATGTTGCACTGTCGCAAACGTGACAGAAGTAACAATGAGAGTGCCACTGCCCCCTGCTGTAGTAGATGCGCAATTACACTTTATTCTAGTACTGCCCAAAAAAAAGCCTGTTCCCCAGGGTCACACGCGCCCCCCCAGGTATAGCACCGCGCCCCACTATTTGAGAAGCACTGCATTAATTCATGTTTTAGAGTAGCAATTGTCTCATCTGTCCTAATTCTTCTTTGTTGTTTATACACCCCAATTTCAGATTTGAAATTATTGTCATATACTGTAAACACTGGAAGGTGGTCAGTAGTATCAGTAATTAATAACCCGCTTGTTGTCCTGTTTTTTATTATATTGGTGAATATGTTATCTATCAGAGTAGCAGAGTAGTGATGTTACTCTCGTGGGTCTAGTGCAGGGGTGCCCAATACGTCGATCGCGATCCGATCGACCGGTCGATCGCCAAGCCACTATTTTTTTTTTCCTTCTCACACTTGACGCGTGTACAAACAACGACGCTAACAACACAACACAAACACGCTAGCTCGCGAGTTCCCTCCAATTGTCAGAACCCTGTTTTTTCTCTTAAACTTAAGAAAGGGTATAAAAATGAGTGGGGCAGCTGGCCATAGTAAGAAGTATCACTTTCATAGGGAATGGGAGTAGGACTTTTTTTTTCACGATGACATAGTGTATATATATATATATATATATATATATATATATATATATATACTAAAAAAAAGAATTTTATATATATAAAAAAAGAATTTTATATATATATATATATGTATGCCCGTGGTCATTGGGGCACTTGGGGCAGTGACCCCCAAACTGGAGGAGTGGCTACAGCAGATTCCAGGAACAACATCAGACATCTCAGTCCAGAAGAGTGCAGTGCTAGGAACAGCCAAAATACTGCGCAGAACCCTCAAGCTCCCAGGCCTCTGGTAGAGGACCCGAGCTTGGAGTGGGAGACCACCCGCGGAGGGTGAGAGGGGAATTTTTTATTTTTTTTGTATATATATATGTATATATATATATATGTATATATATATGTATATGTATATGTATATATATGTATATGTATATGTATATGTATATGTATATGTATATGTATATATATATGTATATGTATATGTATATGTATATGTATATGTATATGTATATGTATATATATATATGTATATATATATATGTATATATATATATGTATATATATATATATGTATATATGTATATATATATGTATATATATATGTATATATATATGTACCGTTTTTTTCCGTGTATAGTGCGCCCCCATGTATAGTACGCACCCCTAACAATGGCATGCTGATGCTGGAAAAAAGCTTGTACCCATGTATAATACGCACCCAGTTTTTATGAATTTTTTAAAAAAAAAAAATTTAATTTTTTTTTTTTTTAAGTCCCAAAGATCGTCACACACGCAGGGAGGCAATGGGTCCCATTTTTATAGTCTTTGGTATGGTCTTAACTTAAAAAAATGACATCCAGCCTATTTTTTTTGTTGGCGTTGATTTCTCCGACTGCCCCTAAACGCACCACCGCGCTCCGTGCGCGCATGGGCTGCGGACGTGAAAAAGGCGGCTCTGTATGGGAGAGACGTTGAAGAGGAATAAAAACACCCTTGGAAACCAAAACTTGCCCCTCGTCGTGACTCGGAGCCGCAACAAATGTTTCGGATTTGTGTAGGGTACATTGTGACAGCAAACGAGCAGGTGATCGAGCAAGCGTCTGATACGAGAGCATTGCGGTCGTATGGAGCGTGTTTGAAGTGAACAGCAGAGACGAAAGGAACAAGGCAAAGTGTTGTGAAATAAAATATTACCTGTAATACGCATTTTGTTATTTGCTGATTGAAACTGCTAATTAAACTGTGAATTGAAACTAATAGGTGGAGAACTGAACTCTCGCTCTTTATATAGCTGACGTGTCTTGCGCAACCGTTCTGCGCATCTGTAATGGCGGCCTCCGTATGACGTCCGGTCCGCGATGGAGATTAAAAAACAAACAATATTTGACAATAACACACCATCAAGGATTGCACCATCGCATCAAACGATGTGTCGTCAATTATGAATTTTACTAAGTGTGTTGGGCAGGATGGCTGAATGCGATGCGCGATTGACAACAAACAAGAAGAAAGGTGAGTTTTATTTCGGGGGAGATTTGTCATGTCTCGTCCCCAGTTTTGCTATGTGTCTAGGTTGCCATAGTTTCTGTTCGTGTCACCCCGCTCTTCCTGTGTCACCTCAATCGATGTAACGTGTTTTGTATTTAAGTCCTGTCTGCCCCTCGCTCACCGTTGGATCATTGCATGTGTTACTGTCATTCTGTTCCTGTCTTTGGTAATGTCACCCTGTCTTTTTGTTCCACGACTTTGTCGGTCAGTCCTGTTGTTGGTTTTGTTGTACCATGACTTTCTTTAAAAAAAAAAAAAAAAAAAAAATTAAAATTTTTTTTTTGTACCCATGTATAATACGCACCCCAGATTTTAGGACAATAAATTAGTAAAATATTGCGCACTATACACGGAAAAAAACGGTATATATATATGTATATATATATGTATATATATATGTATGTATATATATATGTATATATATATGTATATATATATATGTATATATATATGTATATATATATATGTATATATGTATATATATATATATATATATATATATATATGTATATATATATGTATATATATATGTATATATATATATATATATATATATATATATATATGTATATATATATGTATATATATATGTATATATATATGTATATATATATATATGTATATATATATATATGTATATATATATATATGTATATATATATATATATATATATATATATATATATATGGCGGCGCATGCATACGCAGCGACCTCTCTCTGTCCCGTCCAAACGGTGTTTTGTCCGTCTAATGAGTGTTTGTCCGGCAGTTTTTTTTGTTCGTCTCGTCGTACTGAGTCGTGCTACAAGTACGGCAGGCAGGTTCTGCTTGACATCGGCCAAAGCGAGTTTTGTCGAGTTCTGGACTTTGATGCGGGAACATTAAAGGAGCTCGGACTGCTACGTCCTGAAGCGTCGCTGGGCTCGTCTGCTATTCCTCCCCCGGTTGGGAAGCGTCGAAAGCGGTGTGCGAAGAGGCTGAAGTGGGGCAAACGCGGGGGCGTCCGGGCCAGGCTGGCGACCAACCCTGCTCGCCCGGCAGTGCCTTCCATTCTTCTGGCGAATGTTCGATCGCTGGACAACAAAATGGATTACATTCGCTTGCTGCGATCTACAAACCGGACAGTGCGGGACTGATGTGTGCTCGTGTTCACTGAGACTTGGTGTACTGTCAACGTTCCGGACTCTGCCGTACATCTGGAGCGGCTAGCGTGCTATCGGGCGGACCGGGCCATTGTACAAGGGGGGAAATCTCGTGGAGGTGGAATATGCGTCTACATCCGTGACGAATGGTGCCGGGACTCTGTAGTGGTATGCAAGCACTGCTCGCCACTGGCAGAGTTCGTGATCATTAAGTGCCGTCCTTTTTACCTGCCAAGGGAATTTACCGCAATTCTGCTAGTCGCGGTTTACATCCCGCCTTCCAACATCGAAGGCGACAGGATCGCGGCTCTTAGTAAACTGTACCAGGCTGTCAGTGAACAACAGACAGCGCACCCTGACGGTTTCACCATCTTCGCTGGGGATTTTAATCATGCTAACCTGAAGTCTGTTTTTCCAAGGCTTCACCAGCATGTTAATTTTCCTACGCTAGGCGACAGCTTCCTGGACCTGGTCTACTCTTCGCATAAAGGAGCTTTCAAAGCCACCCCCATCTTGGACTTTCTGACCATATCACTGTTATGCTTTTGCCCGCATACAGACAAATGGTGAGAGCGTCCAGGCCAGTTCGCAAGCAGGTACGGGTGTGGCCTGAGGGTGCCTCTGATGCACTGCGTGACTGCTTTGGCTCTACTGACTGGAACATGTTTAGGAGGGCTGCCACTTGCGACGATCGGACAGACATTGAGGAGTATACTGACTCTGTTTCCTCCTACATCAGGAAGTGCATTGATGATGTGACTCTCTCAAAACCCATCGTCACTCGGGCTAACCGGAAGCCATGGCTGACAGGTGCTGTCTTCAGGCTGCTGAGGGCCAGGGACAAAGCCTTTGGAGCGGGGGATGAGGCTGGCTTGAGGACTGCGAGGGCTGACCTGTCCCGGGGCATCAAAGATGCAAAGAGGGTGTTCTCGTGCAAAATTACCGCCCACTTCAAGGACAGCAGGGACGCACGGAGCCTTTGGCAGGGCATTCAGACCATCACGGATTACAAGCCCGCGCCGCAGAGCTGTGAAGGCGACGTCCGTCTGCTCAATGACCTCAACCGGTTCTTTGCTCGCTTCAACGCTCAGAACAGCACTTGCCCGCTGAAGGCCACTCCCCCTTCACACGAGCTGCCCCTGTGCCTCTCCGCCGACAGCGTGAGAAGGGCGCTTGCCGCTATCAACATCCGTAAGGCGGCGGGCCCTGACAACATCCCGGGTCGAGCGCTGAAGGACTGCGCTGGTGAGCTGACGGATGTCTTCACAGACATCTTTAACACTTCCCTGCAGCAGGCCATCGTCCCGTCGTGTTTCAAAGCTGCCACCATCGTACCTGTGCCGAAGAAACCCGCTCCGTCCTGCTTCAATGACTACCGCCCCGTGGCACTTACGCCCATCATCATGAAGGGCTTTGAGCGGCTTGTCATGGAGCACATCCGATCCGTTCTCCCCCCCACCATTGACCCCTTCCAGTTTGCGTACCGAGCCAAACGGTCCTCTGAGGATGCCATCTGCTCTGCCCTCCACTCGGCCCTCACCCACCTGGAGAGAAGGGACTCGTATGTGAGATTGCTGTTTGTGGACTTCAGTTCTGCCTTCAACACCATTGTGCCAGAACGCCTCATCAGCAAACTTGACACGCTGGGCCTCAGTACCTACCTCTGCAACTGGCTACTGGACTTCCTCTGTCAGAGGCCACAGGTAGTACGTGTTGGCGACAAAATCTCCGCCAGCATCACGCTGAGCACGGGGGCCCCCCCAAGGCTGCGTGCTCAGTCCGCTGCTCTTCACCCTCCTGACGCATGACTGCACTGCAACCTACAGCGACAACCGTATAGTGAAGTTTACTGACGACACGACTCTGGTGGGTCTCATCACCAAGGGAGACAAGACTCAATACAGGCTGGAGGTTGACCTTCTGACCACGTGGTGCAGGGACAACAACCCCCTGCTGAACGTCGACAAGACCAAGGAGATTGTTGTTTACTTCCGGAAGTGTCACACCCAACACCTGCCGCTTACCATCGATGGTGCTGTGGTGGAGAGAGTGAGCAGCGGCAAGTTCCTGGGGGTGCACATCAGTGAGGATCTCTCCTGGTCCACCAACACCGCATCACTGGCAAAGAAAGCCCAGCGCCGCCTGTACTTCCTGCAGAAACTCAGGCAAGCGAGCGCTCCTCCGGCCGTCATGACTACACTTTACCGCGGCACCATTGAGAGCGTCCTCTCCAGCTGTATTGCTGTTTGGGGTGGCGGCTGCACTGACTACAACTTGAAGGCCCTGCAGCGCATAGTGAACACGGCTGGTAAGATTATTGGTGCTTCGCTCCCCTCCTTGAAGGACATTTACACCTCCCATCTCACCCGCAAGGCGACCACGATTGTGAGTGATGTGAGTCACCCCGCTCACTCTTTGTTCGAGCTTCTGCCCTCTGGGAAGAGGTACAGAAGCCTGCGCTCCCGCACCACCAGACTCTCAAACAGCTTCATACTCCAGGCTGTTAGGATCGTGAACTCGCTTCCCCGTTCTGCGTAGCGTCCTGTACTTTTACTGTCTGTATGCACACTGGCTCTTATTTGTTGTGTTATCTGTTTATTTATTATTTATTATTACTCTTATTATTTATTGTTTGTGCCTTCTTGTTTTTTATATTGCGTCGTTAACTTGTATGTCTATCG
Source organism: Syngnathus typhle (assembly GCF_033458585.1). Classification (NCBI taxonomy): domain Eukaryota; kingdom Metazoa; phylum Chordata; class Actinopteri; order Syngnathiformes; family Syngnathidae; genus Syngnathus; species Syngnathus typhle. The sequence goes on from NC_083749.1 coordinate 11,543,548, forward strand.
TGTAATATGTCTTGTCACCGTGGGATAGAGAAAATGTAATTTCGATCTCTTTGTGTGTCCCGGCATGTGAAGACGTTGACAATAATGCAGACTTTGACTTTTTGACTTTGATATATATATATATATATATATATATATATATATATATATATATTAGGGGTGTATATATATATATATATATTAGGGGTGTAACGATACATCGATACACATCGATTAATCGATATAATGCTCTACGATTTATTGGCATCGATGCTAAAGGTAAACATCGATTTATATCGCCGTGTTTGACCTCGGACATTAGACGCGACTTTATTTTGAAATCCAGTTCATTGTTGCTTGCTTCCTCTCTCCGGGAGCAGTGCGCCCGGCGTTGTTGTGTTGTGAGCAGAGCACGCGCGTGAAAGGGGAGGCGACAACTAGTACGCGGCTCCTGGGCTGGTGCTATGGCTAGTGTCCAAAAAGACGAGGAAATTTGCTCCCCTTTAGGCTTCAAGTCATTCGTATGGAAGCACTTTGGATTCCAAAGAAAAGATGGCTCAACGGACAAGACACGTGCAGTTTGTAAATCCTGCCATGCGGTGATCAAATATTCAGGGAGCACAAATGTCGCCGCACATTTAAAGAAAAAACACATCAAAGTTCAGTGTTAAAGTAAGCAATTTGTATACTACAATACTCTTGTAATTTCCTAAATAAAGAGTTTGCAGTACCTTGTTGATTTTGCGTATGAATTGTTATAAATCAGGATATTGTTCTATATTTTTTATTAAAAAAAAAAAAAAGGAGTTCCGGTTATGGCGGCCATGTGAGAAGACGTGTTTTTTCGCCGCTCCGCTATTTGCGCTAATTTCTGATGCAAAAAGTTTTCCTTAGCTGCAAAGTGTGATTCATTACCACTCCTAACTCTTTAAGATGCCTCCAAAAGCAATAAAAACTCCGCAGGATGCCAACGAAAAGACAAAACAATCCAAGCTAATGGACTACACTCTTCGTGACCAGGTAAAAGCTAAGGCTGGCGACAGCAGCAATACTGCGCAGCTAGCTGGGGCTACAGGCGCGGAGGGAAAAACTCAGGACAGTAAGGTGGATAAAATCCTTGATATTGTCACTACTATCAAGACAGACTTGGACAATATCCGTGAGGAGATAAAGGATTGTGTCAAAAGAGTCAACGAAGCCGAAACCCGCATTTCTAATGCGGAAGACGAAGTGGAGATCCTGCGGGCTAAAACATCTACTATGGAAGCGAAACAGAAAGTGCTCGAGGAAAAGATGCTGGACTTGGAATCGCGGTCCAGGCGCAACAACTTAAGACTCGCGTTTCTGCCAGAAGGATCTGAAGGGCGAGACCCCTGTAAGTTTTTGGAAAAATGGCTGCCGGAGACATTTGGTCGTGGAATTTATGCTACTCCCTTCATCATCGAGAGAGCCCACAGGATTGGCCCGAGACGAGATAACAACGAATTGCCCCGTGTTCTGATCATGAAATTCCTTAACTGTCGGGATAAGATGGCTACAGTTACTGCGGCGAGAGCAAAAGGGAACATTCACTACGAGGGGAAACAATTACGCTTCTACCCTGATCTTGCCGCGGAGATACACCAGCAACGCAAACTGTTTGATCCTGTCCAAGAAGAGTTGCGCAAATTGGGACTGAGACATGGAATAGTACACCCGGCAAAGCTACTGGTGACCCAAGATGGAAAGACTTTTGCTTTCAAGACGCCAGCGGAGGCTTGGAAATTCATACGTAAGACCCAGAATGGTGAAGAAGCGTAGGGTTGTAATTTATATCAGTATTTGTTAAGTTTATAAGTAGAGTGTCATGGTTGGTTACTTATTTGAAGTTAAATGACTACTTTATCACTGCTCTGCATTTAATACAACCAAAGGACAGCAGCTGGGATATACTAATACGAACAGAAGCGCATATAGCAGCGGTTTGCATATGTTTTTGGGACAAGAGGAAGGTTAGACTGCTCCTCACGCAGTGTGGATCAATCGCAGGCGATGACGGAGGCTGCATCAAGGGGGGAGGGGTGCCCACGGGCGCGGGGGTTGGGGTGTAATTTTGTTTTGGGGTGTTATACACGGGTTTGTTGTGTTCAATGTTATGCTTCTCTCAAAATCTTATTTATGTTTACTGGTAATTTGGCAACAACTGTTCACAAGAAGGTTGCGCTGATACTTTTGTTTTATGGCTAACTTTAGAGTGTTAACATGGCGCAAGGTGTAAATCTTAATTTTGTAACTTGGAACTGCAGGGGGCTCCAACGTTATAAAAAGGTTAAGCAGGTCATGAGCAAACTGAAAAATATGGATGCTAAAGTGGTGTTTTTACAAGAAACTCATCTAATGGAGGGTGATGAAAAAAGGATCAGAAGAAGGTGGCGGGGTAATATATATACATCTGCATTTACCTCTCGCGCAAGAGGAGTAATGATACTCATTCATGAAACTGTTCCATTCCAGGTAAACAATGTTATTAAAGATAAGAGGGGCCGATACTTAATAATTCAGGGGTCGCTATTAACAGAAAGCATAAATTTAGTAAATGTGTATGGTCCTAATATTGATGACTCTTCTTTCTATGAAGACTTGTTTCTTATGCTTCCATCTCTGTCGGGACATCATATAATAGCAGGGGACTACAATTGTACGTTAGAACCAGGGTGGGACCGCTCAACGGGAGTGGACCAGTCTCATAATAACTGTAGATCGACTATAAAGCAATTCATGAAGGACCTGAAATTAACAGATATTTGGAGAACACAGAATCCACAAAGTAAATCATATTCATGTTATTCTGCAACATTCCAAACATATTCACGTATAGATTATTATTTAATTTCAGCAGATTTGGTATCAAAAATTGAAAGTTGTGCATATGATAATATTGCTATATCAGATCATGCGCCTTGTAAGCTAGTTTATCGAGATGATGATATCACCTGTGACCCACCGAGATGGAGGTTTCAGCACAAGTGGTTACAAGATGAAGAATTCATACAATTTATAGGAAATCAAATTGATGAGTATTTTTTATTTAATAGGAATCAAACATCTGCAGGAGTCAGATGGGACGCTTTTAAAGCATTCCTTAGAGGACATATAATTAGTTATACTGGCCGAAAAGCTAAGAAAGCTAAACAAGAACTAAAACTCCTGGAAAATAATATCAACAAAGCCCAGGAGAGAGTATTTCAGAACAACGATCCTGTGGCGGCAAAAGAACTTCTACTCCTGAGAGCAGAATATGAAAAACAATCCAGCCTTAAGGCTGCATCCAGTCTCTTACGGCTAAAGCAGTCATTCTACGAACAAGGGGACAGGGCTGGAAGGCTATTAGCGTGGCAAATAAAGCAACTTGAATCGAAAACAGCAATTACTACTTTAGAAAATAGAGGTCAAACAATAGTTAACCCAAAAGAGATTAATGATGCGTTTAAAGAATACTATCAAAATTTGTACAACACAGAAACAAACTGTAATATTCAGACCATGGATGACGTCTTGGATAGGTTAAATGTTCCGACTATCTCAGATGTACAAAAAAACGAACTGGAATTAGAAATAACGAAGGAAGATATTGCAAGTGCCATTGACGCAATGAAGTTAGGTAAACGGGCGGGCCCGGATGGCATTCCTATTGATATCTACAGGAAATTTAAAGATAAACTGCTGGCGCCTTTGTTGGATATGATAACAGAAGCATTTGAAAGAAATTGCCTCCCGCTGTCCTTGAATGAAGCGTCAATAGTTCTACTGCCAAAACCCGGTAAACCTCCGACGAAATGTGAAAACCTGAGACCTATCAGTCTTTTAAACTCTGACCTCAAGATAATCTGTAAAATATTGGCAAGGCGGCTTCAGACTATCCTCCCTACGGTAATAAGTAACGATCAAAATGGGTTCATAAGTGGAAGACAAGGCTTTCACAATGTGAGGAGGGTTATAAATGTTCTGCATTACAAGAAAGAGGAAAAAGACTGTGCACTCCTTTCTCTTGACGCAGAAAAGGCCTTCGATAGGGTGGAATGGCCCTATCTTTTTAATATTTTAGATAGATTTGGCCTTGGAAGCAATTTTACAAAGTGGATAAAAATACTTTACAGAAATCCAACAGCAGAAATTTTAACTAACAGACATTTTTCAAAACCAATTCAAATAAAAAGAGGCTGTCGTCAGGGCTGCCCTCTGTCTCCCCTGCTTTTCTCCTTAGCGATAGAGCCTTTTGCAACGGCAATACGCTCTCAGCCGCAAATATCAGGAATAAAAATAGGCCAGCATGAACATAAGATCGCACTGTTTGCCGATGACGTCATACTATTTCTATCAAAACTTACGTCCTCAATCCCGGCAGTTTTGGAAGTAATAAAATTATTTGGGACTATCTCAGGATATAAAGTAAATGAAACAAAGTCTTCAATGTTACTGTTAAACACAATAGAAAGAAAGCATCCCAATGCCCAAATTACAGCTTACAGATTCAAAATGATAGACCAATTCGAATATCTGGGAATTCTAATATTACCATACACAGAAAAAATGGTTGAGGCTAATTATGGCAGGCTTAAAGAAGAAATCAGAACGTCTGTGGACCGATGGAAGTCATTGCCTCTATCGATTATGGGAAGAATAAGTACTTTAAAAATGATTATATTGCCAAAATTGTTATACTTATTTCAAAATATTGCTTTGCCCCCTCCCACTGACTTGTTTACCTGGATAAGAAAAATTATTTTGAGTTTGATATGGAACAATGGAAGATCAAGGATTCGTCTCTCTCTTTTATACATGCCATTCGATGGGGGAGGGTTAAGATGTCCCAATTTCTTGTGGTACTACTGGGCTGCGCAACTGCGCTCCTTGACTTTCTATTTCAATAACGATAACAATAACCCGCATTGGGTGGAAATGGAAGGTCAAAATTTAAAATTACCCCTGCACACGTTTTTTTATTCTGACACAAAAAAACAATTATTAAAACAAATAACAAATCCTCTTTTGAAACACATGGTGCAAGTATGGTATGATGTTAGAAAGTATCTCGGAGATACACAAACATTATCGCAACTAAGTCCGATATGGGGTAACCAGTTGTTTACTCCTGGGAGAGCAGATGCCACTTTCAAAATATGGGCGACTAAGGGGCTGGGGACAGTTGGGAATCTCTACCCTCCACAGTCTGATGACTTTATGACCTTTGGAGAACTCGAGGTTGAGTTCAATCTTGACAAAAAACACTACTTTAAATACCTGCAACTGAGAAGTTTTGTAAAGGGGTATCAAAGTGACCTACGACGGATCCCATTAACACGGCTGGAAAACTTGCTGTTGAAGAATAAATTACGAAAAGGCATAATCTCAGAATTTTACATCCTACTACAAACAAATTCAAATGAAAATTCAAGAAGTAAATTATTGTCCTGGAACAATGATCTAAATACTAAAATCAGTGAGCAAGAATGGGGAAGAGTTTGCAAAAAATCACAAGAAATATCTATTAATAGCCGTCTAAGAGTAATACAATTTAAATGGCTGCAGCGAGTGTACACGACACCTGTTACATTGAATAAATACAATAAGGATATTCCGGATATCTGTGCAAAGTGTGGCTTAAAAGGGACGTTAATACATTGTATGTGGGAATGCAGTCAGATAAAACGTTTTTGGTTAGAAGTAAAGGATCAAATAGAGAAAATAATATCAAAAGAGCTTACTTTGGAGCCCTCGCTGTTTATACTGGCTCTATATCCAAAGAAACACACCTTCAGTAGAACAGACTCGATTTTTATTGATATAAGCTCGTTAATGGCCAAAAGATGTATTGCTCTGACCTGGAAAAATGTTACTGGACCGAGCACCTCCCAGTGGCTAAAACAGATGCTCTCTTGTCTTCCATTGGAAAGAATAACATATATACGTAAAGCCAAACAACATTTGTTTGAAGGGATTTGGAGGCCTTTTATTGATTTCGTAAAAGACTTGGACTTTTCTGATAACCTTGTTGACTTTTGAGCCCCTGCAGGAAACACTCATTTTGCCAGTTGCAATATTACAAATAAAGAGAAGCTGTTTTGTTTTGTTCTTTTAAGTTAATTTGAACATATAATAGACAAAATGTTTGGGATACATGCTTTGCTCATTCTAGATTTTGCTACTTCATTATTTCACTATTTGTATTTTTTTGTAAAGAAATACCATGTAAGACGTATTTTGTGAAATTGTTTATGAATGTTGTACATGGAAAAAATGTGAATAAAAAGTGTATTGGAAAAAAAAAAAAAAAAAAAAAATCGATCGTAGAGCACTATATCGCGATATATCGTGAATGAATCGCAGCAGGCTTTAAGATATCGGCAAATATCGTATCGTAGTTCTTTATATCGATATTATATCGTATCGTGAAAAAACCCGCGATTTACACCCCTAATATATATATATATATATATTAGGGGTGTAAATCGTGGGTTTTGTCACGATACGATATCATATCGATACAAAGCTGCACGATACGATATTTGCCGATATCTTAAAGCCTGCTGCGATTCATTCACGATACATCGCAATATAGTGCTCTACGATCGATTTTTTTTTTTTTTTAAATGACAAATATAGAACAATATCCTGATTTATAACAATTCATATGCAAAATCAACAAGGTACTGCAAACTCTGTATTTAGGAAATTACAAGAGTATTGTAGTATACAAAGTGCTTATTTTAACACTGAACTTTGATGTCGTGTTTTTTCTTTAAATGTGCGGCAAGATTTGTGCTCCCTGAATATTTGATCACCGCATGGCAGGATTTTCAAACTGGACGTGTCTTGTCCGTTGAGCCATCTTTTCTTTGGAATCCAAAGTGCTTCCAAACGAATGACTTGAAGCCTAAAGGGGAGCAAATTTCCTCGTCTCTTTGGACACTAGCCATAGCAGCAGCCCAGGAGCCGCGTACTAGTTGTCGCCTCCCCTTTCACGCGCGTGCTCTGCTCACAACACAACAACGCCGGGCGCACTGCTCCCGGAGAGAGGAAGCAAGCAACAATGAACTGGATTTCAAAATAAAGTCGCGTCTAATGTCCGAGGTCAAACACGGCGATATAAATCGATGTTTACGTTTAGCATCGATGCCAATAAATCGTAGAGCATTATATCGATTAATCGATGTGTATCGATGTATCGTTACACCCCTAATATATATACTAAAAAAGTATATATTTTTATATATATAATATACGTATATATATATATATATATATATATATATATATATATATATATATATATATATATATATATATATATATATATATATATATATATATATATATATATATATATATATATATATATATATATATATATATATATATATATATATATATATATATATATATATATATATATATATATATATATATATATATATATATATATATATATATATATATATATATATATATATATATATATATATATATATATATATATATATATATATATATATATATATATATATATATATTAGGGATGCACCGAAATAAAAATTCTTGGCCGAAAACCGAAACACCGAAAGGAATGATTATGTCAGTTATTACAACCACAGCATTTATGGCTACATGTGTACTAACCTCGCTAAAATCAAGGCATTGCAATAAACCAGTTACAAAAGTATGAAAATATTTATTTAGCACTGACATTACAACAATGCACAATATAAATTAAAATTCAATAATAAAATAAAAATAAAATGTTTAACTTGACCCCACTCATGTGTACATTAAATAATAATTTACAGGCTTATAACTGACTGGCCTGCTGAAAGACTGTAAAATTAAATATGTTCTCTAATAAAAACAAAGTGCATAAGTCAAGTGCCTTTTAAATTTTGTTCTGTGTGTACAACATAAGTGTATCAAAACAATGGTTACCATAGCCTTTATCAACAACAAATCCACCAAGAATTGTGGATGCACAAACTGGAAAACAAATATTTTAACACTAGACACGCGCCCATTCTACTTCTTGAGGTAAAGTGGCAGGTTTTTCTTGATGAAGAGTAGCTTTTCTGCTTTGTCACTGAAGTCTGTTCCTTTTCTCATCAAGAACATGAGCTGCAGCACTGAACAGTCTCTCACTGTCAGTGCTTGTGCACGGCGCAGACAAGTACTTGCGTGCCATCTTTGCCAGGTCAGGAAAGCGTCCATGGTTATATCTCCAGTAGGCAAGAGGGTCATCACTTCTGGAGATGGGGACTTCAGACAGATAACCATCTAATTGTTGAGCGGTTGAGCTTGTTGGCTGTCTGACATTTGAGAAAGATAAAGGGCCAGTGCATAAACATAAACAAAATAAAAACTCAGAAAAATGAAATAATCAGTCATATATAGTCAGTCAGAACAGAATAGCCTACCTATTGTTTGGGGCACTCTCTTGCAGGATCTCATTGAACATATCAGACAACAAAGGCGCATGCCCCTCATCTGGTGCAGAGTGACGGGTCCTTTTTTCTGCGCTCTGCTCTCCTCCTGCGCTGTGCGCTGGCCCGTCTCCAAGCGGGTTGTCCGCATGCTTCGCGGCCTGGATCATTTCTCGTGCGCGCTGTTTTATTCTCACATCCAAGTAATGATCCTTATAACGCGGATCAAGTACAGTCGCGATGAAGTGCAGAGGATCATCATTGCTCTCAGTGAAACGTCTCTTGACAGACTCTAAGAGTGTACTTTTGATTGTTTTCACCCCGTGGTCCGTCTCAACTTCTTTACTTAATTGCGGCACTAAAGCGTCTTCTAACGGTATTACGTCTGCAACAGATGCATCGGAGGAGCTGATCTCTTTCGTTAGCTGCTCAAAGGGGGCAAGGACAGAGAGAATGTTCTCTATTAAGACCCACTGGTGTGAAGTGAATGTCGCGGGGAGCTCATGATCTGCGCTGTAAGCAGCCAAGACTCGCTTTTGTGCAAAGAGGCTTTCGAGCATGTAAAAAGTGCTATTCCAGCGTGTACGCACGTCTTGTTGGAACCGTTTTATTTGTGTTCCAAGCTGATCTTGCATAGACTGTAAACGGGAATACGCCAGCTGAGAATGTTTAAAGTGGCCAACTATTCTTCTGCCTATAGTCAATATGTCTTTTACGCTGCGCTGAGACAACACTCCCTCGTTCACAGCCAGATGTAGTGTGTGGGCCATGCACCGTATTCCTTTCAGCTGGCTGTCTTCTATCGCTTTTGTCATATTTCTTGCATTGTCACTCACTATGGCATGCACTTTAGATCGGTCGATATGCCAGGTGTCGCACATATTGGTAAATGCATCAGAAATCGCTGCTGCTGTGTGTGAGCCTCTAAACTCTTGTGAATGGAGCAGAATCTTTTGCAGCTTGAAATCTTTGTCGATCCACTGCGCGGTTAGGCTGAGCATACTGGTGAGGCTGACGTCGGAGCTCCATATGTCGGTCGTGAAACTGATCGCCGTAATATCTGATGCTAGAAGCTCATGGACACGAGTTGCAACGATATTAAACAGCTCAGGTAAACACACGTCTGAGAAATGTCATCTGCTTGGCATAGCATAACGGGGCTCAATGTGATCTATCAGCCTACGAAATCCCACATCTTCTACGATAGAGAACAGCTGATCATCTAAGGCAATGAATTCCATAATTTTGTGTGTTATGCCCGTTGCCTTGGCAGAATCACTGGAGAACTTTCTTGCCTTTTCAAAAACGTCCGCCACAGATGGAGTGGGAGTCAGTTTCCTTTTCTGTGTCGCCTTCTTATCATATTCAGAATGGCGATCGGGATGTTTGGATTTCAGGTGATGAATTAAACCCGACGTGGAGAAACTTTTTGCAGATGCACCCCCTCTTGAAATTTCAGCATTGCATGTTTTGCAAATCGCTATCCGTGGGTCTTTCTTTGATATAGTGAAATCAGTCCACACCGCAGACATGCTGGCTCTTAGCCCGTTTTCCCGCGTGCTGGCTGCGCTCTTTGCTCACGTCATCACAAGTTTCGGCCGTGTTGTTTCGGTGATTTAGGTCTTTCGGCCAAAAACCGAAAATGCACTTTTGGGTCGTTTTCGGCCGAAAATTTTCGGTGGCCGAATTTTCGGTGCATCCCTAATATATATATATATATATATATTAGGGATACACCGACATAAAAATTCTTGGCCGAAACCGAAAACCAAAAATGAGGAAACCAAGGCCGAAAACCGAAACACCGAAAGAAATGATTGTCAGTTATTAGAACCACAGCATTTATGGCTACATGTGTACTAACTTCACTAAAATCAAGGCATTGCAATAAACCAGTTACAAAAGTATGCAAATATTTATTTAGCACTGACATTACAACAATGCACAATATAAATAAAAATTCAAAAATAAAAAAACAAAAATAAAATGTTTAACTTGACCCCACTCATGTGTACATTAAATAATAATTTACAGGCTTATAACTGACTGGCCTGCTGAAAGACTGTAAAATTAAATATGTTCTCTTATAAAAACACAAAGTGCATAAGTCAAGTGCCTTTTAAATTTTGTTCTGTGTGTACAACATAAAAGTGTATCAAAACAATGGTTACCATAGCCTTTATCAACAACAAATCCACCAAGAATTGTGGCTGCACAAACTGGAAAACAAATATTTTAACACTAGACACACGCCCATTCTACTTCTTGAGGTAAAGTGGCAGGTTTTTCTTGATGAAGAGTAGCTTTTCTGCTTTGTCACAGTGAAGTCTGTTCCTCTTCTCATCAAGAACATGAGCTGCAGCACTGAACAGTCTCTCACTGTCTTTTCAAAAACGTCCGCCACAGCCGGAGTGGGCGTGCTCGGTGTCAGTTTCTTTTTCTGTGTCGCCTTCTTCTCGTATTCAGAATGGCGATCGGGATGTTTGGATTTCAGGTGATGACTTAAACCCGACGTGGAGAAACTTTTTGCAGATGCACCCCCTCTTTAAATTTCAGCATTGCATGTTTTGCAAATCGCTATCCGTGGGTCTTTCTCTGAGATAGTGAAATCAGTCCACACCGCAGACATGCTGGCTCTTATCCCGTTTTCCCGCGTGCTGGCTGCACTGTTTGCTCACGTTATCACAAGTTTCGCCCGTGTTGTTTCGGTGATTTAGGTCTTTCGGCCAAAAACCGAAAATGCACTTTTGGGTCATTTTCGGTGGCCGAATTTTCGGTGCATCCCTAAAATATATATATTTTATGTCTGTTATATATGTATATGTATATATATGTAACAATGTCTGTTATTGGGGCAATGGGGCCACCATCAGTCACCTCCTATACATGGATGACAAAGTTGTATGCCAAGAGCGAGCGAGACATCGATTCACTGATCCACACAACCAGGATCTACAGCACAGACATTGGAATGTCATTCGGACTAGAGAAGTGCGGTCGCATGGTGACAAAGAGAGGGAAGGTAGTCCATACAGAAGGGGTCTCACTCCCAGAAGGAACAATAACAGACATTGAGGACAGCTACAAGTACCTTGGTATCCAACAAGCAAATGGCAACCTCGATGAAGCCACAAGGAGAGGAGCCACAGCCAAATACCTACAACGAGTAAGGCAAGTCCTCAGAAGTCAGCTAAATGGCAAGAACAAGATCCGGGCAATAAACAGCTACGCCCTGCCAGTCATCAGATACCCTGCAGGAATAATAAGCTGGCCAAAGGAAGAGACGCAGACCACAGATGTCAAGACACGGAAGCTCCTAACCATGCACGGAGGGTTCCACCCTAAGTCCAGCACCCTGAGACTGTACACTAGCCGTAAAGAAGGAGGCCGAGGACTACTGAGTGTGAGAGCCACTGTTCGGGATGAAACAGCCAAGATCCATGAGTACATCAAGGAAAAGGCCCGAACGGATGACGTGCTCAGTGAATGTCTCAGACAATGGCAAACAGAGGAAGAGTGGCTAGAGACACCATCATGGGAGGACAAACCCCTACATGGGATGTACCATCGGCAGATAAGTGAAGTGGCTGACATCAAGAAATCCTACCAATGGCTGGAAAAAGCTGGACTGAAGGACAGCACAGAGGCACTCATCATGGCTGCACAGGAACAGGCTCTGAACACCAGAGCAATAGAGGCCAAGATCTACCACACCAGACAAGACCCAAGGTGTAGGCTGTGCAAAGAGGCCCCTGACACAGTCCAGCACATAACAGCAGGGTGTAAGATGCTAGCAGGGAAAGCATACATGGAACGTCATAACCAAGTGGCTGGCATAGTGTACAGGAACATCTGTGCAGAGTATGGACTGGAAGCCCCAAGTTCAAAGTGGGAAGCACCCCCTAAGGTGGCAGAGAACGGGCGAGCCAAGATCCTGTGGGACTTCCAGATCCAGACTGACAAGATGGTGATGGCGAACCAACCGGACATTGTGGTGGTGGACAAACAGCAGAAGAAGGCCGTTGTAGTGGATATAGCAATACCAAGCGATGGCAACATCAGGAAAAAAGAACTTGAGAAGCTAGAGAAATACCAGGGCCTCAAAGAAGAGCTTGAGAAGGCCTGGAAAGTGAAGGCCTCGGTGGTGCCCGTGGTCATTGGGGCACTTGGGGCAGTGACCCCCAAACTGGAGGAGTGGCTACAGCAGATTCCAGGAACAACATCAGACATCTCAGTCCAGAAGAGTGCAGTGCTAGGAACAGCCTAAATACTGCGCAGAACCCTCAAGCTCCCAGGCCTCTGGTAGAGGACCCGAGCTTGTAGTGGGAGACCACCCGCGGAGGGTGAGAGGGGATTTTTTTTTTTAAATTTTGTATATGTATATGTATATATATGTATATGTGTATATATATGTATATGTCTATGTGTATATATATATATATATATATATATATATATATATATATATATATATATATATATATATAACATAAATCGCGGGTTTTGTCACGATACGATATCATATTGATACAAAGAAACACAATACGATATTTGCCGATATCTTAAAGCCTGCTGTGATTCATTCACGATACATCACGATATAGTCCTCTACGATCGATATTCTTTTTTAAATAAAAAATATAGAACAATATCCTGATTTATAACAATTCATACGCAAAATCAACAAGGTACTGCAAACTCTTTATTTAGGAAATTACAAGAGTATTGTAGTATACAAAGTCCTTATTTTAACACTGAACTTTGATGTCGTGTTTTTCCTTTAAATGTGCGGCGAGATTTGTGCTCCCTGAATATTTGATCACCGCATGGCAGGATTTACAAACTGCACGTGTCTTGTCCGTTGAGCCATCTTTTCTTTGGAATCCAAAGTGATTCCAAACGAATGACTTGAAGCCTAAAGGGGGAGCAAATTTCCTCGTCTTTTTGGACACTAGCCATAGCACCAGCCCAGGAGCCGCGTACTAGTTGTCGACTCCCCTTTCACGTGCCTGCTCTGCTCACAACACAACACGCCGCGCACTGCTCCCGGAAAGAGGAAGCAAGCAACAATGAACTGTATTTCAAAATTAAGTCGCGTCTAATATATATATATATATAATTTTTTTTAGTGGGTAGATCTTTGTGACTTGGTCATTTCAAAAGTAGCTCGCGAGCTAAAAAAGTTTGGGCACCCCTGGTCTAGTGATTGTAGGAAAGAGACTCAGGCTATGCATTAAATTTAAAAAATCATCAATATTTTGTTGCTTATTTGGATTAATAGATCAATGTTATAATCCCCGCAAATAAAAACATTTTTGTTGCCTTTTTGTATAATCACACTTTCTATCCATTCTGTGAATGTCTCAATGCTAGAACCAGGAACTCTATAGACACAGCTAGAGATGCACCGATCCGATATCTGGATCGGATATCGGCCCCGATATCAACAAAATAGATGGATCGGGTATCGGAAAATGCAGCCGATATTTTCCTTAATCTATTAGGACGCGGGCTACGTCATACGTCAGCAGCACGTGTGCCGCACGCCACGAGAGTTTTCTAAACAAACGCAAACATGGAGCGAACGTTCGCTTCTCTTCCCCGGGTTGCTAAGCGGACGTCAAACCCTGCGCGTTCGCTTCTCTTCGGGTTGCTAATGGGACGTCAAAGGCTGCGCGTTCGCTTCTCTCCCGAATGGGGGGGGGGGAGGCTAATCGGATGTCAAACGCTGCGTGTTCGCTTCTCTTCCGGGGGGGTGTTAATGGGACGTTAAACGCTTTGTGTGCCGGGCTCCATCTAGTGTGGAAACTGAGAAGCTGAGCTCAAGCTTCTTGTGCGGGCCATATTCAATTATGTTTTCAGAATTTGCTGCGGGCCAATAAAAACTGGACCGTTAGTTTGGACACCCCTAATTTAGAGCAAAGAACTGTGTAGTCTGCCTGATGCCATTGCCTTTGGTCTTTTCTGTTCCACATGTAGAGTTATGTAGCTTGTTAAGTCAACCATAATATCGGATCGGTATCGGGTATCGACCGATACGCAAAGTCACGGCATCGGTATCGGTATCGAAACTGAAAAAGTCGGATCGGTGCATCTCTAGACACAGCTCATAATAATGTCTTCTTTTCTTTTCAACACAAATCTGTATCGGGAGACATTCAAGAAGATTGTCCACCACCTGTGTCATAGCCTCTACAATCTTGAATTTCATCTTCAAATCAACATAGATTGCAACACCACCCCCACCTTTAATCTGTCTGTTGTTATATATGAATTCATAGCCTTCCATCTCGAAGTGCATTCCCTTCTCAGTCGTAATCCAGGTCTCAGAAATAGTTGTTACCATAATTTTCGGACTATAAATCGCGTTTTTTTTCATAGTTTGGGTGGGGGGGGTGACTTATACTCAGGAGCGACTTATATATGGTTTCTTTCACAAATTTTTACTTGATCATTAACACATCACTTACTTACAAGTATAGTTGACCACTTCACATGTTATTTTTAGTATAGTTGATCACTTTACATGCTTTGATATCTTTATCTTGAACATATTCAAAACATGAAAAATAGAGAGAAAAAATCAAATAAAGTAATTAACACTTTAAAGCGCCATATCCTCTGGACATGTCCTCTGTCACCAGGATGACATAAAGGACGAAAAATTTGATCGATGGATTTCATGATTTGGAGTGACACAAATGGTTTGATAATATTGTTGTTTATGTGATAGTTATTTAAAATATAGTTAATATATCGTTGTATGGGCCTGTGGAGTAATTTGAACTGCGGCGCGGCACACGGCATTGTTGACAAAGGACGATCGATGCATTTAATGAATTGGAGTGACACAGATGGTTTTATAAGCGTGTTATTTATGTAATAGTTTTTTTTAAATAACTGAATGTTACGTCAGGCCCGTTCTCAGCTCCTCGTTTGTGTTTGTCACGTTAGCATACCGTATCGTTTAGCCTGTTGTTACTCGTTCATGTCTGTTTTTGGTGTTGGGTTTTGTCGAATAAATTGCTCCCCAAAATGCCACTTATACGCCGGAGCGACTTATATATGTTTTTTTTCACATTTTTGGGCATTTTATGGCTGGTGCGACTTATACTCCGGAGCGACTTATAGTCCGAAAATTACAGTATATTAAATGGTTGTTTGAATGTGTTTAAGTGTCAGGTCTAAGTACAATCAACCACACGCTGGAAGGAAGAGGAGAAAACAACCAGAACAGGTTTACTCGCGAGGAGAATGATAGAGAGAGGAACCTCAGTTACAATCTCCATCAATTCTGAGTCCTTACTTCACGTGCTCCTCTTTTTAATGTTTTGATTGCCCTGGTTACAGAGGCGTTGCTACACTAAAGGGAGGGGAGATTGTGTCTGTAGCAACGCTGATTAGCTAAGGAATGTAGTGTGGTGTGAATTAGCACTTCGTTGTCGGCCCGTGACCCCCGCAGAATTTGTCCTCTTTCCTCAACCAGCTGTTCTTCTCCCATGGTTGGCTGACTCGTCCTCGAGTGTGATCAGATAACTTGAATTGCCACTTTCCTGTGGAACAATGCAACTAAACCTTTGCTAACTTTATCTACTTGGTAAATTAACACACAATAATAATGATCAACTTGTCCTAAACACTTAAACAAACATTGACAAAATGTGGGATAACTTGTATGCAACTACTTCAGTTCTGACCAACAACAATCTATGAACCAAACCTATAGTTAACTAAAAGGAATGAAGTTTCTTTGAACCAAATAAGAACAATTCGCCTATGGAAATAAGCTCTGCTCATTGTTAGTGAAGAAGGCCTCTTACAGGAACAAAAACACACAGACAACATAAGAACAGGAAGGATACATATGGCTGACAGGGATCAAAAGACATCCCTGTCACTAAAAAGGAAGTACCTAGATAAAAGGAAAGTCATAAACTCGTGAAGACAAGGCCTCCAGGTCTGGCAGGCCAAGGCTTCACTTAAATTATTCCAACATTTAGTAATCCCGAATGCTACTAAAATTTTTATATAGATTCCGGCTATTGAAATGGATAATAGGTAGCTTATCTTTTGTTAAGATGTCCGTATTGTATTGATCATTGCTGTAATAATAACATGTGTTGCTTGTGGTCGAGAAGAAATTATTGTCTGGGTCGATGTCCGGATCTATGTCCAGAGTTCTGCTTGCACTGTAATCAAACGTTACTTGGAGTTGTTCATGTTCTTGTATCCACTGTGTTACATGTCCATTGTTGCTTGATGTAGGTTGGGTAGTGTCCCTGAGCATTATGTTTGTGTTTTGTGTTGTTACCTCCATTCAGTTCCAAGTCCACTCCAGTTGATTTTCTATTGAGGATGGTTAGGTTGCCTTGAAAGCCAATTTAAAATAAAAATAGAATAGGTATCAACAGGCTAAACGGTACGGTATGCTAACGTTGCATAAACACATAAGGAACTGAGAACGTGCCTGAAGTAACATATTGAGTTATTAAAAAAACTATAGGATAAATAACTTGCTAAGAAGTTTATCGAACCGTCCGCATTACTCCAAATCATTAAATCCAACAAAACCTTTATCCTCAGTGTCACTTATAAACAACTATGCTAACCCCGGAAGTAGAAGATGCAGCACTTTCTCTTCTACGTCGCTTATGTCAGACTCATCGTCAGTTGAAGTTCCAATTATTCCACAGGCCTAGAAAGCCCTCATGCGGTTTAGTGTGAAAATAAAATGTGAAATTATATAATATGTTAATAATTTTACACATAAGTCGCTCCCGAGTATAAGTCGCACCCCAAACTATGAAAAAAAACTGTGACTTATAGTCCAGAAAATACAGTAATATAAAACAATTGCTCATAAGTCTTAGCTAACATATTGAAATGTTTTATGGTTCCTTCATGATTCCATACTAATTAGAACTAACAATCTCATGCGAGTTTATTGAGTAACTTCAGCAAATACTCTGATCTACAAAAGCATGTAACTGTTGGAACAGACCACAATAGAATAGAAAAGACAAAATAATTGGCAATTCACATAAACCACAATAGATTATTTCCAAATCTATTAGGATAGGATGACTATTTTTTATTTTTGGTGTAGACTTAAAACGTGTAATATTAGGTTTTACCTCAAAATATAATGAATGAGACTCATTTGAACACAGTTATGTGAAGACATTATATACGTACATGGACAGAATTGCACTCCAAAAAGTAACAAACATAGAACTAACCCTAACCTTCTATATGAAATAAGAATGAAATAAGAACAAAATAAGATTCAACAAGATTCCATTCATAAGGCCTAAATTTTGTGGTTATGTGCTCATGATTCCACCATAAATGTTCAGTTGTTTCCTTTCCTCTAATCTGCTTGTGTTACTATGTCCAGCTTGGTTTTGCTGATCTGAACATTGCAGAATTTGCGGGGTCTAGTTCTACAGTTCGCTGCTGCATCCTGGAGGGCTATGACACAAAAAATACCCGCCAGGACAACTCAATTCTCAAGGTAAGGTAGACAATTATTCTAGTCAGCTCAGCAAATTCACTGAATCATTCAAGTATTTTCCTTTTTTTTTTATTAGGTAATGATTGGGATGGCGCTCCTGTCTGGAGATCCATGCTTTAAAATGTACGTCTTTATTTCTGTCACAGAGCAATTCCCCTCCGGTTCCTTAAAAAATAATGTGTTTTTTATTAACAGGCCTCCCAGCACAGCAAAATCTGTCTCGGACAGAGATGAGGATCCCACCCTGCAGCTAGACTGTAAGGGTGATAGCACTGATGTCAAAATACAACCACTCAGCACAATTTTGGAGGGACCTTGTGCTTTTAAACCTCGACAGACATCAGTTCGGAGCTTAGGTAACTGCTTTGTACACACATAAACACTCTGTTCTACTTTTAGCATAATGTAGAATTTCATGAGCTTTTCCATAGGATGATTGTTGTCTTAATCAACCTCTGCCAGGACTTTGTCTCACAGAATTTGCTGACATGTACCGTATTTTCCGCCCTATTAGGCGCACCGGGGTATAAGGCGCACCTTCAATGAACGGCCCATTTTAAAACTTTGTCCATATATAAGGCGCACCGGCCTATAAGGCGCATAAAATAGAAGCTTTACTGCAACAAACTGAGGTTGACTAGGGTTGCGGTATGCACCCACTAGCCAATAACCAACGAGCCCTCTGTAAACAATTGCGTTTCTCAAACGATCTCCTATAAAATGATTGGAACTGACTAAAGTTCAATCTAACGCATTGGTACTACTTACCTATGTTTCCCTTCCATATCGATCCGTAGATTTACTCGAAACATGAACAGAGCAGCCTATTTTGACATGAAATAGCCTCGCGCGTATAGCAGCTATCGTTATAGCATTAGCCATCCGCAAAAACCCATGACCCTCAGCTCGCAATCTCCCATGAGCCTCAGCAAAGTGTAAACAATCGCGTCTCTCAAATGAGCTCCTATAAAATGATCAGAACTGACTAAAGTTCGATCTAACGCATTGGTACTACTTACCTATGTTTCCCTTCCATATCGATCCGTAGATTTACTCGAAACATCAACAAAGCAGCCTAATTTGACATGAAATAGCCTCGCGCGTATAGCAGCTATCGTTATACCATTAGCTATCCGCAAAAACCCATGACCCTCAGCTCGCAATCTCCCATGAGCCTCAGCAAAGTGTAAACAATCGCGTCTCTCAAACGAGCTCCTTTAAAATGATTAGAACTGACTAAAGTTCGATCTAACGCATTGGTACTACTTACCTATGTTTCCCTTCCATATCGATCCGTAGATTTACTCGAAACATTAACAGAGCAGCCTATATCGACATGAAATAGCCTCCCGCGTATAGCAGCTATCGTTATAGCATTAGCCATCCGCAAAAACCCATGACCCTCAGCTCGCAATGTCCCATGAGCCTCAGCAAAGTGTAAACAATCGCGTCTCTCAAACGAGCTCCTATAAAATGATCAGAACTGACTAAAGTTCGATCTAACGCATTGGTACTACTTAGCAATGTTTCCCTTCCATATCAATCCGTAGATTTACTCGAAACATTAACGGAGCAGCCTATTTTGAAATGAAATAGCCTCGCGGGTACAACAGCTATTCGGTGACGCCCCCTGACTACAGTTACCGTAATGCTGGGAAGCGATGCGACCTTGTAATTTACTAGTCGTACTAAAACGTACTAAAACATTTTGGCAGAGCACTGTGTACAACCAGTATGGATCAACAAATTCATCACTTGATCCATATATAAGGCGCACCGGACTATAAGGCGCACTGTTGACTTGATAAAAATTTTGGTTTTTAGGTGCGCCTTTTAGGGCGGAAAATACGGTACTCATAATGTAAAGTTTCTTGATTCAGTCACACACATTTGTCTAAATCCAACTACCGTACTTTCCGGACTATAAATCGCTCCAGAGTAAAAGTCGCACCAGCCATAAAATGTATAATAAAGAAGAAAAATATTGATATAAGTCGCACTGGAGTATAAGTCGCATTTTTGGCAGAAATTTATTTGACAAAATCCAACACCAACAATAGACATAAATAGACAACAACAAGCTGAACGGTAAGGTATGCTAACGTTACATCAACACATAAATGAGGAACAGAGACGTAACATATTAAGAGTTATTCAAATAACTTTATCGAACCATCCATATCACTCCAAATCATTAGATCCAACAAAATCGTCAGCCTCTGTGTCACTTATAAACAACTCCGCTAACCCCAGAAGTAGAAGACTCGGCGCTTCCTCTTGTACGTGGCTTACATCAGACTCACAGTCAATTGCAGTTCCAATTGTTCCACAGGCCTAGATCGCCCTCATGCAGTTTAGTGTGAAAATAACATATGAAATTATATAATGTGTTAATAATTCCACACATAAGTCGCTCCTGAGTATAGGTCGCACCCCCGGCCGAACTATGAAAAAAACTGCGACTTAAAGTCCGGAATACCTGTTATATGCTAGTTTTAATGCCACATTTGTTGTGCAAAGAAACTCAGATCTTCAAGGTGTTTCTATTTCTTTGTATTCACTGTAAACCTGATATGTCTAGCACTTGTATGAGTATGGAGGGATGTTAATCTTAATATATTTTTGCAAGACTTTGTCTGACTACCCTCCCCTAACCCCACTTGATGTTTGGGCTGCAGGACAGCTTGATGAGGGCAATGTCTCCAACCCAGATGAGGTCTTTCACACTGGTCATTTCCGCAACTCCAGCTTTGCCAGCCAGCACAGCAAGATATCGGGTCAGACAACTTCCTTATTCTTGAACCAATGTCAGGAATTTTACTTTCTTTTGTAAATGTCTGTGGTGCTCTGTTAAGCATTATTTTACCCGGTTATTTATGGCAACGTTTCTTGTGGCCTTCTCCGCACTGGGTAATGAGTTCATAAATGGTCTTGAGCATGTGAACTTACGAAGTGTTAAGGGGATGAGTCCTGTAGCCTTCCAAGTCTGCTGTTGACTTTTGAAGGTAATGACTGGTTCAAAGCGACACAGTCTACTCTAAGTACCACCAACTCAATAGCTGAAATATAACATTTTACATTATTGGTTTTATTATTATTTTTCTTCAATAAAAATAAACAAAAAAATATTTATGAATGTGGTGGAAGAGATAAATGATCAATATGATCCAAATAATAAGTCAACACATTTTATGGTGAAAATGGCAAACAATTAAAATTAGAAGTTCAATAGTGGAACAAATTAAACATGGTAAACAACATTTAATATGTAGATTAAGGTATAAATCAAACACTACCGCTGTTCTTGTATTAAAATGAGCTGCGCTGTTAATTGTTTTATGATTGAAATAGTTTGGACTCTGGAATCATTACAGAATAATTTACTGTTAATACAAATTGATTTCAATGAGAAATTGTGTGTTGAATGTTCAATGAACATCACAGAGCAGATTGTTGTTAAACTCTGCGGTACCATTATACATATTTCCACTGAGGTACCTGAAATATAATATAAAAGTCTTATGATCTCATCTACCCTTGAAACCTGTTTGTAATATTAATGTTACAATAAAAGGGCGGCACGATGGGGCACTGGTAAGCATGTCCGCCTCGCAGTTCAGAAGGTGCAGGTTCAATTCCACCTCCGACCCTCCATGTGTGGAGTTTGCATGTTCTCCCTGTGCCCGTGTGGGTTTTTTGTTCTCCCCGTGTCTGAGTGGGTTTTCCCCTGGAAGTCCGGTTTCCTCCCATTTCCCAAAAACATGCATAGTAGGCCGATTGAGCACTCCAAATTGGCCATAGGTGTGAGTGTGAATGCGGATGGTTGCGATCGGCTGGCAACCAGTTCAGGGTGTCTCTTGCCTACTGCCCGATGACTGCTGGGATAGGTTCCAGCACGCCCCAGAAAATGTTACAAATCTGTATTACTGTTTATATTACATTGCTTAGTTAAACCTAACTTTTTTATCAGAAATAACCAGTTAAGTAGTTGTTAAAGGTCAAAGCTTGTCTCCTACTCTAGGTTACAGCACAGGTCACTCTCGCTCCTCCAGCCTGACTGATCTCAGTCACCATCGAAACACCTCTTCCAGCAGCAATGCTTCATGTGGGTTTGCACTGCCATATCCCTCCACCCCAACACAACTGCATCAGCAAGGAACTCCCACCAAACCAGAAAGGCCTCCACTACCCTCCGTAGCTGCCATCATGTCTAATAGATCATCCAGGTGATAAGACATGCTCTGCTTTTTGCAAACAAACCCAGATCCTGTAGAATATCAACCACATTTCTCTCCCACTGGGACCATTTTGACATTCCTCAAGAATTTTTTGAGTCTGGGTTAAGTATACATTTTCAGTGTGTTTAACATTGACGTTATATAAGCTTGTTGCTTGCAAAAGTTCTCAGTTCCATAATATAGTTTTATCAAGCCACAATCACATTGACCCGTCATTCAATTTCAGTATTGCAAGAGACGTGTGTCTTATCAGAAAATATGTCAGTCTTTCGTCAAGGCTTTCTGTCTGACTGTCACGTGCGGAATGGAGCAGGGCGATCAAATGCAGCTTGGACCAAGGTTTATTGAAGGGAAAAGGGTGGTGAAGGACATGATGATGGGAACAAACAGGCAGAAGAACATGGCAACGTACGGGGACCAGAAACGGACGGGAACCATACGTGGGAAGACGCGGACGGAGTAAAAAGGGAAAACGAGAGAAACAGGGTAAACAGGATGATCCGACAGGAAGTGACACGCGGACCGGGCTTGAATACAAGATGGGTAACGAGGGGCAGGTGACGGTGATTACAATGATTACGGATCGGACACAGGCGGGAGGGGCGGGAGCACAGACGCGGGACAGAGACGTAAATGGACACCATGACGACAAAACACGCAATGTGACACACGAGGCTAGCAAGGAGAAGGCATGGATAAGCTCCACTCCGCGTGGCGATCGGCGCCACTGAGGAGCGGAGACGTATTATTGACTAAAAATTCTAGTCCAGTGCGCCTTATATATGGACCAAATTCGGGCCCGCGGCCGAAATGTGTTGTGTGATATTAACATTATTGATATATTGTTATTGTTTTCACTATTTCAAGTTATTATATTGTGATTGCATTGATGGTGCGCCTTATAGTCCGGTGCGCCTTACATATGGACAAAGTTTTAGAATGGGCCATTCATTGAAGGTGCGCCTTATAGTCCGGTGCGCCTTATAGTCCGGAAAATGCGGTAATCATCTTGAGCGCAACTGACAAGCATGCGGCAGCTAAGCATTCAGTGGCTAGCTAGCTTTCGGTTAGCCAAACAACCCAATGAAGCAGCCTACATCTTCACTCGATGTAATTCTTGTCAAACATCACAAATATGTAAATACATGTAAGCCAGTCATAAATAATGCAAATACAATTCACAAATTCTCCTTGTCACTATCGTCTTTAGTCAGGGAAAAAACAAAAACTGAACAAAAACAGGATGTCCACTGAAGTTCCCCTGCTTGATATGTGGTGACATTCAAAATGATGATAATTTGAATTTCTGAGTGTTTTTTCAGCCATCCAAAGTTTCAGGACATTACCACTGTATAATGAGCTTTGACTCATACATCAGCTGTTTATGCTAATTCAAAGTGTAAGATATAAAACTTCTATTTGTTGTGCACAGAAGGAAGAATGACATGATGGAGAAGCAGCATAGCTGTGTGGATGATACCCGCATTGATGCTGATGACATTGTGGAAAAGATTGTTCGTAGTCAGAATTTTTCAGACAAAAGCAACAATGAAGGTTTGGGCTCTTGCTCTTTCTGGGTTTGAAATTTACTCTAATAGGACCTTGAATGAATACCTTTAGCGTTGTTTTTGTGTTACTTCCTGAGATAATGTGTAATCTTTGCAGTTTTGGTTGCAGTGCTTATAAGTTCATTGCTGTAAAATGCAATCATGAGTAAAAATAACACGCTCCCTTCCAGACAGCAACTTGCAATTGTTTGTCAGCAAAGACGGGACCACAACACTCAGTGGGGCACAACTCTCCAACAGGTACACTGTTGTCTGTTTTTCCCTCATATCTCACCAAAAATGCCCCACTATTTAATCAAAAATGTACAATTGTTTCTTCATGTGTGCCTTCAGAGTAACACCTGGTGTCTTTGAAGCTGTGGTCATTGCGACGCATTGAACGATGCAACATCACGTCTGCAGCAGGATGAGCTACATCAGGATTCTCAAGCATCAGATTGTATGTGACTGTGTGTACAAGTACTGTATGTGCAAATCTGTAGTGGTACATGCCGCTGCCATTCTTGGCGACAGTGCAGGTTGGTTCGATTCCATGTCCCAAACCTGAATTAAAAAAAAAAGAAACAGCTACGTATGATAAACAACAGCATAGTGAGGTTGGTTAGCACGTCCCCAATAAGGACAAGCAGTGTAAATATAATTACATAAAGAAAGGTTATTATGTACAAGAGCCTGATGAGCCTTGTTGAATGTCAAGGAGTTACAGTATCCTTGATTGTGAAACATTTATAGTAGGGGTGTAAATCGCCGGTTTTGTCATGATACGATATCATATCGATACAAAGGACCGCGATACGATATTTGCCGATATCTTAAAGCCTGCTGTGATTCATTCACGATACATCACGATATAGTGCTCCACGATCGATATTTTTATTTTTAAATAAAAAATATAGAACAATATCCTGATTTATAATAATTCCTACGCAAAATCAACAAGGTACTGCAAACTCTTTATTTAGGAAATTACAAGAGTATTGTAGTATACAAAGTGCTTATTTTAACACTGAACTTTATCAAATTCCTATATTTTTTCTCATATAAGTAAAGAAAAATGAATATTCTTTCTTTTTTTGTAATACCATTAACTTTAAAATGCATTACTGAACTATTTATTTACAATAATTTTAATTGTCCGTTGAGCCATCTTTTCTTTGGAATCCAAAGTGCTTCCAAACGAATGACTTGAAGCCTAAAGGGGAGCAAATTTCCTCGTCTTCTTGGACACTAGCCATAGCCCCAGCCCAGGAGCCGCGTAGTTGTCGGCTCCCCTTTCACGTGCCTGCTCTGCTCACAACACAACTCGCCACGCACTGCTCCCGGAAAGAGGAAGCAAGCAACAATGAACTCGATTTCAAAATAAAGTCGCGTCTAATGTCCGAGGTCAAACACGGCGATATAAATCGATGTTTACGTTTAGCATCGAGGCCAATGAATCGTAGAGCATTATATCGATTAATCGATGTGTATCGATGAATCGTTACACCCCTCATTTATAGCAATAATTTAAATTTTCTTTTGAATAGACTATTTATTTAACACTATGCAAATCTAACTCAAATCTAATACAACAAGCTTTCAAGGCTGTACAATAGTTAAACACATTTTATTTAAGCTAATTTAGGGTAAATCAGTTATAATTTCTTCACTAATTTGTTTTAAATGGCATCGAAATCAACAAATTACTTGAACTTTTCACTTAGTAGAACACTGACAAAATGATGACTTATGCTTTTTCAGACTTCTGGGAGTTTATACACACCTAAGATTTATATGTACAATAATTTGTGATACATAATTTTAACACTGAGCCTATTTAAAAAAACAGATCAAATGAATCGTATATAAGGAACTAAAAGCAGATATCAAATCAGGCAGAGG
Source organism: Syngnathus typhle (assembly GCF_033458585.1). Classification (NCBI taxonomy): domain Eukaryota; kingdom Metazoa; phylum Chordata; class Actinopteri; order Syngnathiformes; family Syngnathidae; genus Syngnathus; species Syngnathus typhle. The sequence continues at coordinate 11,569,172 of NC_083749.1, forward strand.
CGTAGCCAGGAATTTTTCCAGTAGGGGCGCACGCCCACAGGAAAAAAAATCGAACATCACCCATGCCGTTCGCTGATCGCTAAAACAACATCCGGGTCCGGGAGGAAAACAGTGAATGGATAACATCGCGCACATAGAATAGCGCAAGCACATTCGCGCAAGACCGAGAGAAAAAAACGGCATGAAAATGAAAAATTGAAAAAGCTCGATTTCTTTCAACCGGGGCGCAGGGAGTCCTAACCGGGGCGCCGCCCCGGCTCGCCCCGGCTTGGCTGCGCCTCTGAAATCAGGCAAGATTAGGTCGTATGTTGTAGGTAGTAATGTCCATACAACTGGCCTCAAAGCTTCTGTTCGGTTCTACGTATATTGTTACGTGATCCCTGCTCCAATTTTGCACACATCTAAGAGAATTGTTAGAACCTCTTAAAGGCAATGCACAACACAGGATAAATAGCAAACATGTTTTTTTCTTTTATTCAAATGTAGGATCATATGGCGGGCCATATGTATCTCTGTACTATATCTAAATGCTCTTTTAACGTTATGTTTTCATTCTTTTTAAATGAAACCAGCAAATTACTAAACGGTTCACAGGTCACAATTTTGTTTAGATAATGTTCAAATGTGTGTTCACATACAAAACGACTTGTGATCTCAACATTGACAATGCATTTCTAGCCAATGTAATGTAAAGTGTAGCTTGACAAGTCCATCTAGAGCAGAGGTCACCAACTCCGGTCTTCAAGGGCGCCAATCCAGCCTGTCTTAGGTGCAGCCCTACAACAACACACCTGATTCAAATAATCAAGATCGCTATCAGCCTTAATAGAGCTTGCTGATGAGCTGATCATTTGAATCAGGTGTGTTGTTGTAGGGCTGCACCTAAAACAGGCTGGATTGGCGCCCTTGAGGACCGGAGTTGGTGACCCCTGATCTAGAGTAAAGACGAGACAAACTGCTCCTCTATCATTTCAACCTTAGTCACTTTAATATAATATACATGATAAACACTAATAGAACTCACTTGCATTCAGCAAGGTGTCCACTATTTTTGGTTGAGGTTGCCTTGCACTGAGCTAGGGAAAATGAGAGGTGTCGAGGCTCATCAGAACAATAAGACGCCAATGAATTTGTGCCCCATTTCAGTGCAATTTACATAAAACCACTCCTATTTTCGATGGCTTGCGCATAGTATTTGTGTACACATTTGAATTCTTTTCTTAGGACTACAGTAATTTCACAACAAACTCAACTTGAATTTACATTGCACTTTCATCTCTTGACAGTTTGAGTCTGAGTGACGCGATATGTTGGGGGATGCTACTCATTGATTATGTAACAAGAAAATCCATTTTGTTTTTGAACTGTTTGTGAAAATTCTGCTCTTGTCAAATTGTGTATGGAGCTGCAGTAACGCCCGTCCCATGGCTGGGACACCACAAAGCCTTCAATGTGCCAAGACTGTCAGAGTAAACAATGGACCCTCCCTCCACTGGACACATTTGTGTTTGCTGACAGTATTGCTGTGTTAGTGTATGTCAGTATGCGTGTGTAATACAGTACATCCCATGCATGCAGGCCATGTCTCTCTGTAAGTGTTTGGCTTGCTTCTAATGGGGGAAATATGGTCAGCAATAGACTTTAATCAGATACTGCTAAGGATTTGTTAGAAAAACAAATGAGAGAAAAACACTACGGATGCATTTGTGTACTTCAACTATTAATTATTGTACGGTGGACTTCTGTAGCCATTAGAAATTTGGAATATGAATACGTTCCATTAGAGAATTATCTCTGTTTTATTTTCAGATCAGCAGGCTGCTCTCTCTCTCTCGCTCTGTCAATTGAGAGATGGAAAGACCAATAAGGATTTCAATATTTACAATCTGAGGGAAAACTTATTCTTCTTAAAAGTTTTCTTCTTGCTGGGGGGGGGGCGTAACAGAAAATAATTGAGAAGCACTGATGTAGCCAAATCTGAAAATTCAGCCCGCATTTATGGGTTTAAAAACTTTTGAGATCGACTGAAAATTAAGGTTTCGAATGCGAGACAGACAACACTATGGTATATGTTTTATAATGTTTGTAGAAGTCTCATCTTGTTCCCATATTGTATTGTACTGCAGCACTGTCCTATACTTTGTAGACGTTTTGCATATTGACCAAGAGGGGACAGCAGCTATTAGCAACCACGTCTCAGCAGCCGGATTTACAAAGAAGAAGACAACCAGGAAGCGTCCGCATATATTGCCCGTCAGAAAAATGGTAAGACGATGGAATTTAACATGAAGGTATAAAGATGCAACGTTTTGTGGGTCTCACACAATCATAAATTTGTTTTTACCGTAGTCAATGCAACGGTTTTCGGGTAGTCTGAAACAGGGACTCTTGGTGCATTGGTTTTGATCTTGTGCTCACGTATGGTACATCTCATGGGATGAGTTGAATAAGGCACTATTTTTAAATTAAGACCCAACGATCGGCCGGAAAATATATTTGAGACTAACTCAAAATGTGCCAGAAATTTAGTTATTTTTCTTGATTTCTTTTGTAGTAGATTGTGTCGAAATGTGAAACATAAAATTTGGTCATCATAACTTGATTAGTAACATCCGAACATGACGTAGTGATGTGTTGCAGTGTTTTAATTATGAAACATTTCTTTTAAAAATGTCCTAAATAACAGTAGATGCAAGTGCTCCAGTATATTCATATAGACGGCCGAAACTATCTGAAAATATATTGATTATTTTGCAGATATTTTAATGCAAACTACATTCTTGCCATCGGTATATATATACATAATTAAAGAGTTGAGGATTTGTCTGCTAAAATATCGATTTGAGTAAGCTCAATCGCATGTGGCACTGACAGTTACTAAACTCCTCATTGTCACATAGATTTTTTTAGACTTCAAAGACATACAGTACATCTGCAGCCTGCAATTGTTCAATGCATGCATCTTTGCACATTATTTTGCGCTACTACCAAACTCAAATACAAACCGGATTTGGTTAAAGTTGGGAAATTGTGTAAAATGTAAATAAAAGCAAAATACGATTTGAAAATCCATCTCAACCCTTATTCAATTGAATACGCTACAAAGACAACATGTTTAATGTTCAAACTGATAAACTTAATTGTTTTTTGCCAAATAATAATTACCTTAGAATTTCATGACTGCAACACGTCCAGTAGAAGTTGGGAAAGGTGGCAAAAAATGCTGAGAAAAGCTCATCAAACACCTATTTGGAACATCCCACATGTGATCAGGCTAATTGCGAACGGGTGAGTACCATGATTGGGTATAAAAGGAGCCTCCCCAAACATGCCCAGTCATTCACAAGTAAGGATGGGGCAAGGTTCACCACTTTGTCCGCAACTGCGTGAGAACATAGTTGAACAGTTTAAGAACCACATTTCTCAAAGCAAAATTGCAAGGAATTTAGGGATTTCAACATCTACGGTCCATAACATCATCAAAAGGTTCCGAGAATCTGGTGAAATTACTGCACGTAAGCGCCACGGCCAGAAACCAAGACTGAATGACCGTGACCTTCGATCCCTCAGACGGCACTGCCTTAAAAACCGACATGAGTGTGTAAAGGATATCACCAAATGGGCTCAGGAAAAGTTCAGAAAACCACTGTCAGTAAATACAGTTCGTCACTACATCAGTAAGTGCGCGTTAAAACTCTACCATGCATAGCAAAAGTCGTTTATGAACATCAACGCAAAGCCAGCATCTGTAATGGGGGGTGCATTCGTTCCCATGGCATGGGTGACCTACATTTTAGTGAAGGCAACATAAATGCTGAAAAGTACATACAGATTTTGGAGCAACATATGCTGCTTATTTCAACAAGATAATGCCAAGCCACATTCTGCACGTGTTACAACAGCGTGGTTTCGTAGTAAAAGAGTCCAGATTCTCCCCTGGCCCGCTTGCAGTCCAGACCTGTCTCCTATTGAAAATGTGTGGCGCATTATGAAGTGTAAAATACGACAGGGAAAACCCCGGACTGTTGAACAACTGAAGCGGTTCATCAAGCAAGAATGGGAAAGAATTCCACATGAGAAGCTAAGAGAATTAGTCTCCTCTCTTCCAAAACGTTTAAATGTTATTAAAAGGAAAGGTGATGTAACAAAGTGGTAAACATGCCTTTTCCAACTTCTACTGCATGGGTTCCAGCCATGAAATTCTAATTTAATTAGTATTTAGAAAAATAATAGCAGCAACACTCCCAAAAGTTGACTTTGAGCATTAAATATGTTGTCTTTGTAGTGTATTCAATTAAATATCGGTTGAAAAGGATTTTCAAATCATTGTATTTTGTTTTTATTGACATTTTACACAATTTCCCAACTTCAACCGAATCCGGTTTGTACATTTGTTTACAAAAAATACAAGTCCCTTTTCCCTCTCAATTTATCAAAGATTTTCAATTTTGAACGTTGCCTATGCCCCCTTTTTTTCAGTTAAAAGTACCGTTTTTTTCCATGTATAATGCGCAAGATTTAACTAATTTATTGTCCTAAAATCTGGGGTGCGCATTATACATGGGTAAAAAAATTTTTTAATTTTATTTATTTATTTTTTTTTGAAGAAAATCATGGTACAACAATTTTTGAAGAAAAGCTTGTCACGGATGGAGTGTGGAAAGGAGCAGGGCGACCAAGTGCAGCTTGGACCAGGGTTCATTGGAGGAACTCAAAACACAGACTTGGTAAACTAACATAACTCTAACAAAACCAACAACAGGACTGACCGACAAAGACATGGAACAAAATGACAGGGTGACATTACCAAAGACAGGAACAGAAACCTGTGTTATTGTCAAATATTGTTTGTTTTTTAATCTCCATCGCGGACTGGACGTCATTCGGAGGCAGTATCACTGCGCATGCGCACTATGGATCCGATGCGAATAGTCCTCTTTTCTTCTTGACTGACAATGAATGTGATAGTTTAATACAATCAGCAAATAACAAAATGCGTATTACAGGTAATATTTTATTTCACAACACTTTGCCTTGTTCCTTTCGTCTCTGCTGTTCACTTCAAACACGCTCCATACGAACGCAATGCTCTCGTATCAGTCGCTTGCTCGATCACCTGCTCGTTTGCTGTCACAATGTACCCTACACAAATCTGAAACATTTGTTGCGGCTCCGAGTCACGACGAGGGGCAAGTTTTGGTTTCCAAGGGTGTTTTTATTCCTCTTCAACCTCTCCCATACAGAGCCGCCATTTTCACATGTCCGCACGCCATTTTCACATGTCCACACTTTTCATTTTAACCTAATTGATCGCGGTGGTGCCTTTATGGGCAGTCGGAGAAATCAACGGCAACAAAAAAAAATACCTCCAGCCTAGTTAAGACCATACCAAAGACTATAAAAATGGGACCCATTGCCTCCCTGCTTGGCACTAAGCATTAAGGGTTGGAATTGGGGGGTTAGATCACCAAATGATTCCCAAGCGCGGCACCGCTGCTGCTCACTGCTCCCCTCTCCCCCAGGGGATGGATCAAAATCACACAGGGATGGGTCAAATGCAGAGGACAAATTTCACCACACCCAGATGCGTGTGTGACGATCATTGGGACTTAAAAAATAAAAAAATAAAAAATTTGGGTGCGTATCATACATGGGTACAGGCTTTTTTCCAGCATTGACATGCCATTTTTAGGGTGCATATTATACATGGGAGCGCATTATACATGGAAAAAAACGGTATATATAATTTTTTGATTAATTAGATGGATGGATAGATAGATGGATGGATGGACACACAGGCGGGCGGACGGAAACTTTATTGATCCGCGGGAGGAAATTTGGGTTTCTAGCAGCATTCATATCACATATTTTTCATATCAAGTCAAGTCAAGTTTATTTGTATAGCCCTAAATCACAAGCAGTCTCAAAGGGCTTCACATAGACAGAAATTGACAATTATTCTCAAAGCATCCCCTGATCTTAAGCTCCCAAAAGGGCAAGGAAAAACTTAAAAACCCTACTGGGGGAAAATAAGAAACCTTGAGAAGGGACCACAGATATGCTATGCTATAATGTTGTTCATGGACCCATGGTTTTACTTGGAGGTCTAAGTTCTTGTAACTGGTACTATCCTGTTCAAGGTCACATATACTTGCTGATTCTGAGCAAAATGCAAAGCACACCCTGAATTGCTCACCGTCTGTTGCAGCGCACATTTATAGTCACAACCATTCACTCCTATATTCACACCAAGCTGCCTTTACGGAAGTCAGACAAATACACTGCTAAACCATTACTGACTCAGGTTTTTTTTCTTTTTTACTTTGTTCCCAGGCTACTGGAGTGGATCAAGCAGCAGGCATGAGTCTTATCGTCTTCAGCCTCATGCTATTTACTTACTATTCTATCTGGGTAATTGTTCTGGTACGTTGGGATCCTTAAATTCTACTTCAATGAAAGCTGTGTATGTCCTAAAACAACTCTCAGAATGTGTGATTAACGATTTGTATATGTAATAGTTTAGTGTTCCATTTCCCTTGTGACAAAGGATCTAAATTGTGAGTTTGAATGGACGCAATGGGATAAATGACGCAATGTATAAATAGTTTCATTTTGAGCAACTTTATCTCAAAATATTTTAATCCCGTCTAGCATGACACTAGCAAAACAAGCTCTAAAACAGATTATTAGCTTCCAAGCAAAAGAAGCTCCCTCCATAGATAAATTGGTGGCAGAATCGTGGTCTGACTAGTTTTCCTTTTTACCTGCCTGCTAGCTCTAATTTGTTGTCTCAATTAACTCAAATGTGTTGTCTGTGATTCATCTCAGGTTTTCAAATTAAATGTTTTGTATCTTGCCGCTTTCCAGCCTTTCATGGACACTGATCATGTGCTACACAAGTATTTTCTACCACGGGAATACTCAGTCATTCTGCCTGGTATCGCAGCTGTACTACTGCTCCTTTGTATTGGTAAGCCTGGTGCCAAATCTCCCCACTGCATATTGCCACACGCCTCATTCACTTTCTCATGTGATAAAATAATTTCAGTGTCATTTTTTTATTTAAAAATTTAGAATAAATTAATCAATGCTGTATCTTTCTCCTCCACAGGGGCCTTCACTGCTATAGTCCTTTGGAAGAATCAAAAACCCAAAAAAGTTAATTAACCTCAAAATGGGATTGCTCTTGATTTTATATATAGTGTGGAACTGTAAATAAATATAGAATCATTCCCTCCAATTATCCGTCAATGCTCCTCAAATACCAATAGGTATTTTTGTAAATAAATAAAAACTAATCATCAAAAAGGGTGGCAAGGTGATGGACTAATTAGCACATGTCTGAGAATATTTGTCATTTTTCACACGTCCTGAGTGTTGCTAGTCACCTAAATGTTGAACAGAGGCTGTGATGTACTGAAGTCAAATTCCTTGTTTGGTACGCCCAAACATGGCGGATAAAAATTCTTGAATCTTGAATCTGCCTCATAGAGCGGAGGTTGTGGATTTTATTCCGGCTTTGGCCTTCCTGTGTGGTTTGCATGTTCTCCCCGTGCCTACGTGGGTTTCCTCCGGCATTTCCAAGACATTCATGGTAGGCCAATTGACCACTCCAAATTGCACATAGGTGTGATTGAAGTGTGAATGGTTATTTGTCTATGTATGTATTGAGGGTGTCCCCCGCCGTAGTCATCTGGCATAGGTTCCAGCTAGTGTTGTCACAAGAAATGTTGGGGAGCTTGAGGACTGGATAGGGGGTTGGCTCCGGTCCAACACAATGGGGTGTACCGCTGTTTAGTTAAGGTCTTCAGCATGGCGGAGCCAACCTCCGACGCAAATGAGCTCCTCTTGGTCCTTCTCGGGGGACAAGGTGAGCAATCTACTGTTCACCGGGACAGGCCTACCAGCTGTCACGAGTCTCAGGTCGTCGGGGAAGCTCTCACGCTGGGATCGCTTGAAGATAAGGATCTCTGCTTTACGGTAATCTTCAGCGGTGGGTTTGCTGCTCTGATCTGCCGCCCCGTGCAGCTCCTGGACTGTAGCATGCAGCAAGTCTTGCCAAGCGTCATGCTGCTGGGTATCTGCTGCATTGGCTGTGACTGTGGTAACTAGGGGTGTAACGATTTATCGATACACATCGATTCATCAAAAATTCCTGGCTACGCCTCTGCCTGATTTGATATCTGCTTTTAATTCCTTATATAGGATTCATTTGATCTGTTTTTTTAAATAGGCTCAGTGTTAAAATTATGTATCACAAATTATTGTACATATAAATCTTAGGTGTGTATAAACTCCCAGAAGTCTGAAAAAGCATAAGTCATCATTTTGTCAGTGTTCTACTAAGTGAAAAGTTCAAGTAATTTGTTGATTTCGATGCCATTTAAAACAAATTAGTGAAGAAATTATAACTGATTTACCCTAAATTAGCTTAAATAAAATGTGTTCAACTATTGTACAGCCTTGAAAGCTTGTTGTATTAGATTTGAGTTAGATTTGCATAGTGTTAAATAAATAGTCTATTCAAAAGAAAATTTTAATTATTGCTATAAATTAGGGGTGTAACGATTCATCGATACACATCGATTAATCGATATAATGCTCTACGATTCATTGGCATCAATGCTAAACGTAAACATCGATTTATATCGCCGTGTTTGACTTCGGACATTAAACGCGACTTTATTTTGAAATCCAGTTCATTGTTGATTGCTTCCTCTTTCCGGGAGCAGTGCGCGGCGTTGTTGTGTTGTGAGCAGAGCAGGCACGTGAAAGGGGAGTCGACAACTAGTACGCGGCTCCTGGGCTGGTGCTATGGCTAGTGTCCAAAAAGACGAGGAAATTTGCTCCCATTTAGGCTTCAAGTCATTCGTTTGGAAGCACTTTGGATTCCAAAGAAAGAATGGCTCAACGGACAAGACACGTGCAGTTTGTAAATCCTGCCATGCGGTGATCAAATATTCAGGGAGCACAAATCTCGCCGCACATTTAAAGAAAAAACACGACATCAAAGTTCAGTGTTAAAGTAAGCACTTTGTATACTACAATAATCTTGTAATTTCCTAAATAAAGAGTTTGCAGTACCTTGTTGATTTTGCGTATGAATTGTTATAAATCAGGATATTGTTCTATATTTTTTATTTAAAAATATATATATATCGATCGTAGAGCACTATATCGTGATATATCGTGAATGAATCGCAGCAGGCTTTAAGATATCGGTAAATATCGTATCGTAGTTCTTTGTATCGATATGATATCGTATCGTGACAAAACCTGCGATTTACACCCCTAGTGGTAACACTACAAAAGACAGACTTTCTGAGCTCGGAGGCGTCATTTTCGGGGTCAGCGCTGGGTCTGACTGGCCATTCTTCAGGAGGTTGGAGAAGGAATGCGGGCTCTTGGCTCCACCTGTTGGGCTTCACAAGGTCATACAGTCGCTTACCTGTTGTGATGTCATCTGCGGGATTTCTCTCTGAATTTACGTACCGCCAGGAGTCAGGGCTGGTGAGTTCCACTCTCGTACCAACAAAGATCTTGAAACGACAGGATTCGGACTGCAGCCACGTCAGAACTGTTAAGGCAGTGGTCACCAAACTACGGCCCGCGGGCCGGACCGTTTAATCCGGCCCGCCAACCCTGAACAAATTGTATTATTAAACTTTTTTTTGTGCTCATTTTGCCTGCAATGACGTTTTCCCAGTAGATGGGGAAGCGCTCGCCTGCGCATTTACTACCGGAAGCCGTGTCAGAAAGCTCGGCGCACACTCACAAGTGCGTGTACGTACTCAGTAGTACGGACATGGCGCACTCGCGCTCTATTTGTTCAGTCCCGAATTTAGAGCGTGGGCTGTGACGACAGCATTCTTGTAATTCGCGCGCTGAGCTTTCAGATGCAGTTTTGCTCTAAAGCCACCCACATGTGTCTACAAGCCTACTGGAACCGACAAAAGGATTATAAGGAAGGAACACAAGAACTTTAAGAGACTGCTCATATGCGTCAGAGAGAGTCTGCTCTAACAACTGAGCGGAACTTTTATCTGTTAAGATTGTGCATGGCACAACAGAAAGTTAATGTTCCATGGCTTTTTTTTCTATGAAGAACCCAGAGAGAGTTATTTAGTTATTATTTATTTCCTGTTTTTTCTGTGAAGAACTCAGAGAGGGTTATTTAGTTATTTATTTCATTAATAGTGTTATTATGATGATTCAAGATGGCGGCGCGTGCATACGCAGCGACCTCTCTCTGTCCCGCCCAAATGGTGTTTTGTCCGTCTAATGAGTGTTTGTCCGGCAGTTTTTTTTGTTCGTCTCGTCGTACTGAGTTGTGCTACAAGTACGGCAGGCAGGTTCTGCTTGACATCGGCCAAAGCGAGTTTTGTCGAGTTCTGGACTTCAAAGGAGCTCGGCCTGCTACGTCCTGAAGCGTCGTCGGGCTCGTCTGCTATTCCTCCCCCGGTTGGGAAGCGTCAAAAGCGGTGTGCGAGGTGGCTGAAGAGGGGCAAACGCGGAGGCGTCCGGGCCAGGCTGGCGGCCAACCCTGCTCGCCCGGCCGTGCCTTCCATTCTTCTGGCGAATGTTCGATCGCTGGACAACAAAATGGATTACATTCGCTTGCTGCGATCTACAAACCGGACAGTGCGGGACTGCTCTGTGCTCGTGTTCACGGAGACTTGGTTGACTGTCAACATTCCGGACTCTGCTGTACGTCTGGAGCGGCTAGCGTGCTATCGGGCGGACCGGGCCATTGTACAAGGGGGGAAATCTCGTGGAGAAGGAATATGCGTCTACAGCCGTGATGAATGGTGCCGGGACTCTGTAGTGGTATGCAAGCATTGCTCGCCACTGGCGGAGTTCGTGATCATTAAGTGCCGTCCTTTTTACCTGCCAAGGGAATTTACCGCGATTCTGCTCGTCGCGGTTTACATCCCGCCTTCCAACATTGAAGGCGACAGGATCGCGGATCTTAGTGAACTGTACCAGGCTGTCAGTGAACAAGAGACAGCGCACCCTGACGGTTTCACCATCTTCGCTGGGGATTTTAATCATGCTAACCTGAAGTCTGTTTTTCCAAGGCTACACCAGCATGTTAATTTTCCTACGCGTGGCGACAGCTTCCTGGACCTGGTCTACTCTTCGCATAAAGGAGCTTTCAAAGCCGCCCCCCTCCCCCATCTTGGACTTTCTGACCATATCACTGTTATGCTTTTGCCCGCATACAGACAAATGGTGAGAGCGTCCAGGCCAGTTCGCAAGCAGGTACGGGTGTGGCCTGAGGGTGCCTCTGATGCACTGCGTGACTGCTTTGGCTCTACTGACTGGGACATGTTCAGGAGGGCTGCCACTTGCGACGATCGGACAGACATTGAGGTGTATACTGACTCTGTTTCCTTCTACATCAGGAAGTGCATTGATGATGTGACTCACTCAAAATCCATCGTCACTCGGGCTAACCGGAAGCCATGGCTGACTGGGGCTGTCTTCATTCAGGCTGCTGAGGGCCAGACCATCACGGATTACAAGCCCGCGCCGCAGAGCTGTGAAGGCGACGTCCGTCTGCTCAATGACCTCAACCGCTTCTTTGCTCGCTTCGACGCTCAGAACAGCACTTGCCCGCTGAAGGCCACCACCTTCACACGAGCTGCCCCTGTGCCTCTCCGCTGACAGCGTGAGGAGGGCGCTTGGCGCTATCAACATCCGTAAGGCGGCGGGCCCTGACAACATCCCGGGTCGAGCGCTGAAGGACTGCGCTGGTGAGCTGACGGATGTCTTCACAGACATCTTTAACACTTCCCTGCAGCAGGCCATTGTCCCGTAATCTTTCAAAGCTGCCACCATCGTACCTGTGCCGAAGAAACCCGCTCCGTCCTGCTTCAATGACTACCGCCCCGTGGCACTTACGCCCATCATCATGAAGTACTTGTCATGGAGCACATACGATCCGTTCTCCCCCCCACCATTGACCCCTTCCAGTTTGCGTACCGAGCCAAACGGTCCTCTGAGGATGCCATCTGCTCTGCCCTCCACTCGACCCTCACCCACCTGGAGAGAAGGGACTCGTATGTGAGATTGCTGTTTATGGACTTCAGTTCTGCCTTCAACACCATTGTGCCACAACGCCTCATCAGCAAACTTGACACGCTGGGCCTCAGTACCTACCTCTGCAACTGGCTACTGGACTTCCTCTGTCAGAGGCCACAGGTAGTACGTGTTGGCGACAAAATCTCCGCCAGCATCACGCTGAGCACGGGGGCCCCCCAAGGCTGTGTGCTCAGTCCGCTGCTCTTCACCCTCCTGACGCATGACTGCACTGCAACCTACAGCGACAACCGTATAGTGAAGTTTGCTGACGACACGACTCTGGTGGGTCTCATCACCAAGGGAGACGAGACTCAATACAGGCTGGAGGTTGACCTTCTGACCACGTGGTGCAGGGACAACAACCTCCTGCTGAACGTCGACAAAACCAAGGAGATTGTTGTGGACTTCCGGAAGGGTCACACCCAACACCTGCCGCTGACCATCGACGGTGCTGTGGTGGAGAGAGTGAGCAGCGGCAAGTTCCTGGGGGTGCACATCAGTGAGGATCTCTCCTGGTCCACCAACACCGCATCACTGACAAAGAAAGCCCAGCGCCGCCTGTACTTCCTGCGGAAACTCAGGCGAGCGAGCGCCCCTCCGGCCATCATGACTACATTTTACCGCGGCACCATTGAGAGCGTCCTCTCCAGCTGTATTGCTGTTTGGGGTGGCGGCTGCACTGACTACAACTTGAAGGCCCTGCAGCGCATAGTGAACACGGCTGGTAAGATTATTGGTGCTTCGCTCCCCTCCTTGAAGGACATTTACACCTCCCATCTCACCCGCAAGGCGACCACGATTGTGAGTGATGTGAGTCACCCCGCTCACTCTTTGTTCGAGCTTCTGCCCTCTGGGAAGAGGTACAGAAGCCTGCGCTCCCGCACCACCAGACTCTCAAACAGCTTCATACTCCAGGCTGTCAGGATCCTGAACTCGCTTCCCCGTTCTGCGTAGCGTCCTGTACTTTTACTGTCTGTATGCACACTGGCGTTAGCTATTTATTTATTATTTATTGTTACTCTTATTATTTATTGTTGTGCCTTCTTGTTTTTTATATTGCGTCGTTTACTTGTATGTCTATCGTGTAATATGTCTTGTCACCGTGGGATAGGGAAAACGTAATTTCGATCTCTTTGTGTGTCTCGGCATGTGAAGATGTTGACAATAAAGCAGACTTTGACAGACAACCCAGTCTGGTACGGATAGCGACTAGTCTGCCTGGACTGCCCAGTCTTGATTGGTTTGACGGCGGTAATCAGATGTAGGTGATCAGAGCCTAATAGCACCAATGGTCTGATGTTGTGGAAAGTCCTTATTGGTGGTCCAATAAGGTGAGAGTACCTCTTCTGGAGTTGGTTTGTCGGGTAGGACTGGTCTGCCAGGCCAAGCCGTGCTGTTGTGAAGGCCTTGGAGACTTTGAAGCTGGTCTTTGGGTCAGCAGCCGGGGAGATGCGGAAGGACACAGCAGAGCCACGAAGTGTCTGGACATTGTCATGTAACATGGAGTGTGGGGAAGGAACAAATGGTGCAAAAAAGTGAGTATGGATTGCTCCCAGGAATAAATTAGCGGGGCCGACATTCCAAATTTTAACAGCAGATAGTGCAAAATCTGAGTTAGGTATTAGTGAGTGAATTGGCAAAGCTGAAATTCCAAAACTTTCCAAAAGATGGGGCCAAATCGTTGCCAGAAACCAAAATTGAACGTGGTCTGATCAATGGAACACACACGAGGGCACAAAGGTGGTTTTTATTTTCTTTTAATTGTATTTTATTTTACTTGCTTGGGTGAAATATATTCTGTAACCGCTTAAAGCAATATTATCACAGAATTAGACTAAGCTGCCCACCCTTATGAGAATAGGGGTGTGTTAAAAAGGGTAAGAACAGATGAGTTCTTGTTTTCTTTTAATTTTATTTTATTTTCTTTAAATTGTATTTTATTTTAATTGCTTGGCTGGAATGTATTCGGTAACCGCTTAAAGCAATATTATCACAGAATTAGACTAAGATGCCCACCCTTATGAGAATACGGGTGTGTTGAAAAAAAGAAAAGAAATCAATTCAAAGGCTTTGATTTATTTTGATTTAATGGTTGACCAAAGTCTGACTTTGAAGTATTGGTTTTATAAAAGGCGAAGTAAAGAAAAGAGGAAGTAGGGTGCTTGCCAGGGGGGTTTCCACAGAATTTCGGTGGAAAGAGTGAAACGGAAATGAGCTGCCCGGAAAAACCGCAGGGGATGAGCGTGGGAAGCTGGACATTATAGAAGCCGTCGGCGTGGGAAACTGGACAGTATAGAAGCCGTAGGCGTGGGAAACTGGACAGTACAGAAGCCGTGGGCGTGGGAAACTGGACAGTATAGAGGCCAGCGGAAAAGGGAAGGGCCAGAGAAGTCTATAAAAAGGTCACCTTGGACATCTACGGGGCTCTCTCCTGGACCGCGGTCATAACGAACAGAAGCCGGTAGGAGTTTCAAGACGTTTTTCCAAAGCCTTCGAGATTTTTGTGTAAGACGCAAGATTGCTGGCACGGATTAACTTGGATTTACTCAAAAGAATTGGACTGGACAACTTTGCTTGAGAAACTAGGTGAGAGGACCGACTCTTTCTGTATTTCCGTGCGGGGAGGGAGACCGTATCGGGTAGTGGGTCCTCCCGTGACCAAGACTAGTTTCTAAATTGGATTTTTAGAGATAGAATCGAATTGATCACTCGACTTTATTTCCACCAAAAAATAACCCCCAATTGGCACCCTCCTTTTCCTCTTTTCTGATTTAATTTTTGCAATCAAAATTACTCCAGGATTTAATGATTGTATTTGCAAGGGCATCAGTGAGTGGAATTGTTCAGTTTTTGGAGGATTGTGATTTGTAATTTTATTTCATGTTTCTTCAACAAAAGAGTTGTATATACTCATTTAATTCGTTGTGCGCTAATTTGTATAATTTATGCAGTCGATTGCTTGTCGATGGGTAGATAAGACGATTTATCAACGGGAGATTTTAGAATCGGAGATTAAGGCATTAGATTTATTTCCAAACTCTGTCTTTGCCATACTTCTGCTAATTTGATTCACTTCCGAAAAAAGAGAAGTAGGCTTGCGGCTTTATCAAAAGCGGAACGGGGCCAGACCAAAAGCATTTAATTCAATCGGGCCACGTCAAAGCTACTTTGAAGGATTTTGAGGGATTAATTTGCCTTCAGAATTAATTACAGGATAATAGTAATTCGATTAATTCATTTTAACCCGTATTAAGTAAAATATTATTCTGTTGGAAACAATCGAAGTTGAGAAAGCACTTTTAGAGTAAGTGTTTATATAAATAACGTTAGAATTAGTAAATAATGTATTAAACTTATTCTTAAACACTGTCATTGTCCTACTTCTGCTATTCTGACTTACTCCCGGAAAAAGGGAAGTAGGCTTGCGGCTTTATCAAAAGCGGAACGGGGCCTGAGCCAAAGTATTTAATATACTCGGGCCGCGTCAAAGCCACTTTGGATGATTTTGAGGGATTAATTTGCCCTCAGAATTTATTACAGGATAATAATAATTCGATTAAATCACTTGAACCTGTATTAAGTAAAATATTATTTTGTTGGAAACAATTGAGTGCGAGGGAGCGCTTTTACGGTTAAGTGTTTATATATATATCGTTGGAATTAGTGATTAATGTACTAAAGTTCTCTTTTCAATCCTATCATTGTCATACTTTAGTCAAGCTGACTTTCCACCGAAAAAAGGGAAGTAATCTCTTTACTTCCCCAAACCGGCCAGAGCGGGGCCATATTAAAAGTTACTTCGGCGAGAGCAGCGCTACGGGGCGCTATAGACTAACGAATCCCTGAGGCCTTAACAAGGGCATCTAAAAACATCCGTAACGAAATACCAGCATCAAACCATTGAAGGGAGCCATCAATACGGCGCGGTCATACCGGCGACTTGCCTCGAATTGAGTTACTCGGCTTGCGCGTCGGATGACTTAAGCGGGATTGACGTCGTATAGAAGTTGGGTTGATTCCAAGAGAATTAATTTAACTCGGGTGGTCAGCGGCGGACGAGTCCCTTCGCCCCGGCTTATCGAACCCGTTACTGGGGAGCCGGAGGCACTTTATTGATAAGTACACGTTTGACAACATCCTGCCGGATGGTCCGCAGTGGAAGGTCCTCCCTCAGTCCTCGCATGCCAAGCTCTTGGGCAGCTGCTGAGAGCAGAGTTGTTCTTTCTGAGCCGTCGTCCAGGATGGCATAGGTTGTCAGGGTACAGTTGTCATGTCGAAGAATGACCTGGACGACTTTTAGCAGGACTCTGTTGCCTTCTGGTGGGCGGTCGACGGTACCTCAGTTGTGGGGCTCGCCTGTTGACTGTCGTCGCGGTTTGAAGGTCTAGGCCGCCTGTCGTTGAACTCGTGAAGGACCTGTAGATATTTACCTTAGCACAGACCACAAAGCTTCTTCAGGTCGCACTGAGCTTAGCTGCTTGGTGGGGCCTTGCACAGCACCAGGACCTTTTGTTGGCCTTTATCCAGTCGACGAGTGCTTCTCTGCTCAACTTGGTAACTTCCGTAGACTGACTGAGGAAGTGCTCTTCATTCTCGCAGAAAGGGCAGTAGGGTCTGGCTCTCCCCCCTTTACTCTTCAGGTCTCTCTGGGTGCTCCGTGTCCTCTAGGAGCCATGGAAAACAGTGACAGTCCGCTGTCCTTGATGGCTCTCAGACTTAGGTGCATGCCTCTCTCTCAGCCCTCTAGATGCGGTCGGCCCATCGAAGTCTTGGCATCACGATTCATATTTCAGCCACTGAGCCAGGTCAAGCAGGTTAGGCGTAGTGCCTGCCTGTTGGAAGGTGCACCGACGGAAGTCTGCTCGCTGCTCTGGCGGTAGTTTGCTGAGGACTCGCACCACGTGGGACCCACAGCGAAGTTCAGCTTCACCATCAGCGCCCAGTGTCTTTAGAAGCCCAACCAGCGAGTGGATATGAAGGGCGAACCACTCGAAGTTCTGTGGTATCACCACGGCGAACGTTAGGGGGGTCAAGGACGCTGGCGATCCTCTTGAGAGCTAGTTGGTCTGGCTGACCAGATTTCTCGTTGAGGGCGGACATGGTGTCCGTGTCGAGCGTAGGTGAGTTGAGGTAGGAATCGGCGATCAATTTAGCCTCCTCGAGTTTAAGGTGATCAACCAGAATCTGGTACTTGAAGAGTTCGGTGGTGTTCTGGCTACTCTTGCATTCCAAAAATTGTCACCACAAAAATAAAAGAGTAGCTTGTAAGGAGGAGGTCTTAAACCCACTAAACCAAAAAGCACTCGCGGAGATAGTTCTTCACACCAAAAGAGGTATTTATTTACATTAAACATAAATCTCCGGGTTGACTTTCATACAAGAAAAGTAAAACAATAAAAATAATAATAATCTAGTAATGATTTTAGTGATCTTAGTGGTTGAAAAAACTATAACACTACTCCTCCTTCAAAACCAAGAAAAGCCAAAAGGAAAACACACCTGTCCTAACTCCCTCATTATAGGTAGGAGGTGGCAGCAAAGGAGGAGGAGACCTGACTGGCACTGGCCCTATCTGGCTTCACATATAGAACAACAATAATTCATAGGCCAGACCACAAATAATAATGATATTAATACAATCAATATAGGGAATTAACTAGGCTCCAACAGGTGGCTTCTTCTGGCAGAAGGTTCTCCAGGGCCATCTTCAAACGTGCACTCACATGGATCTCGGCGGCTGAAGTGAGGTATGGTTGGGCGCTGCCCCCTGTAGCTCTGCTCGGTTGTGACGGCTGAATCACGGGGAAAGGTGGCTGGGCCCTGCCAGGCTTGTCCTGGCGTCCTTGATGGCCGCTGTGCAACGGCTGGTGGTTGAGCAAACTGTTGAGTGTTACTGGTTGCTGCATAGGAAGCAAGTCTAGGAGGTAGAGGCTGTGCGTAGGCAGGCTGATGAAAGTTTGAAGGCTGCTGAACTGCGCAAGCAGCAGCGTAGGGTGTAGCCCGGCTAGGCGGGAGCTGGTACTCTGGTCTCTGAGGTAGAGTCTGCACTGGGGACTGGAAGCGCTGTAGAGGCGGAAAACAGGCTTCGTTGGAAGGGCTTCGCTGGTGACGTGTCGCCATTGCTGGATGCTTGACTCTTCATCCGCTGTAACTCGGAGATTAGCTCATCTATTTTGTCCGTCACTGCTGGTGCCGGAGGCAGCTCGACAGTGTCGGGCCACGGCGGGTGTTCGAGCCAATCCTGTTCCTCCCCCTCCTCAAGGCGGGCTGAATAGGGTTCTTGTTGGTTGACGATTTGTGGCATAGCCTGTTGAAGGCTAAGTACTGTGTCGGTTAGCCTTCACATCTCGGCTTGAACTTCCCTGAATGCGGCGACATCAGCGTGGATGAAAAGTCGAAGTCAAAGTCTGCTTTATTGTCAATTTCTTCACGTCAAGACATACAAAGAGATTGAAACTGCGTTTCCTACTATCCCACGGTGACAAGACATATTACCGTAATTTTCGGACTATAAGTCGCGTTTTATTTTCAAAGTTTGGGGCGGGGGCGACTTATACTCAGGAGCGACTTATATATGTTCTTTTTCACAAATTTGTACTTGATCAATAACACATTTATAGTTGACCACTTCACATGTTATTTTTAGTATAGTTGATCACTTCACATGCTTTGATATCTTTATCTTGAACATATTCAAAACATGAAAAATAGAGAGAAAAAATCAAATAAAGTAATTAACACTTTAAAGCGCCATATCCTCTGGACATGTCCCCTGTCACCAGGATGACATAAAGGACGAAAAATGTGATCGATGGATTTAATGATTTGAGTATTGTAAAATTGCTTACTTTGACACTGAACTTTGATGTCGTGTTTTTTCTTTAAATGTGCGGCAAGATTTGTGCTCCCTGAATATTTGATCACCGCATGGCAGGATTTACAAACTGCACGTGTCTTGTCCGTTGAGCCATCTTTTCTTTGGAATCCAAAGTGCTTCCAAAAGAATGACTTGAAGCCTAAAGGGGAGCAAATTTCCTCGTCTTTTTGGACACTAGCCATAGCACCAGCCCAGGAGCCGCGTACTGCGTGCTCTGCTCACAACACAACAACGCCGGGCGCACTGCTCCCGGAGAGAGGAAGCAAGCAACAATGAACTGGATTTCAAAATAAAGTCGCGTCTAATGTCCGAGGTCAAACACGGCGATATAAATCGATGTTTACCTTTAGCATCGATGCCAATAAATCGTAGAGCATTATATCGATTAATCGATGTGTATCGATGTATCGTTACACCCCTACAAAATATAAATTGATTTTCAACATCAACATAGGAACCTTTCTAACAAGAACCAATACTTTCGGTACCAATTCGGTACCAACACGCAAAAAATATGTCGATACCTGCGTTTTATGGTACCGAATATTGAATTTTTCACTCGAGCTCTGTCGATTCTTGCCGGAACTGAAAAAAGTTAAAGTCCCAATGATCGTCACACACACATCTGGGTGTGGTGAAATTTGTCCTCTGCATTTAACCCATCCCCATGTGATTTTGATCCATCCCCTGGGGGAGAGGGGAGCAGTGAGCAGCAGCGGTGCCGCGCTCGGGAATCATTTGGTGATCTAACCCCCCAATTCCAACCCTTAATGCTGAGTGCCAAGCAGGGAGGCAGTGGGTCTAATTTTTATAGTGGTATGACCCGGCCGGGGTTTGAACCCACAACCTTCCAGTCTCAGGGCGGACACTCTACCACTGAGCTGGTGTGAAGGGGGGAGTATACGCATGCGAGCAGAACGAAGCGGCAGTCAGCGGCAGTGAAGAAAACTTTCGGTCTTTCATAACAATGGCTTCAGCAAGTGGAAGTCCAACACGCCTGCTTGTTGAGAAGCCAGGTCGCTCAAAGAGTCGTGTGTGGAAATATTTTGCAATCGAGGTGGATACACCCGGGCAACTATAGATTCGTCCGTTTACTATCACTGTTGTGCCACGTTACTTTATAAATACGTTGACCGAATATGCCTACGTGCAGTCATTTCGGCATGAGTCAGCTGGGGCAATACGGTTACTAAACGTATTTAATGTCAAACACGTAGACAAAGTGCGCAGACAAAGGCAAATGTGCAAAATTACGTTTGGGCAAGTTGAGGCTGTGTGCGCAAGCCTTGGCTGTAGCAGATAGGTTAGTGATTTTTAAAGTAAGTGAATTTTGTTTTTTATCCTGGTACCGAATTAGTATCGACATCGTGGAAATTCACAGGTATTGGTACCGACTACTGAAATTCTGTTATCGTGACATCTCTAGTTCTAGCACGCATGAGGAAAAAGCGTTTCAGATTATGAACACACATTTTAATGAATTATGTCCAATCAGTGTCAGTCTGTCTTTTCTTTATGTTCTGTGCAGCCCATTAAGTCGAAGCACAGTTTTCTGATGTTTCGTTTTTGGTTGATGAAATAAACGGGCAAAATCCACCTGTCCCCGTCCATTCTCTGCCACATGCCGTCAACTAAAGATGACGTCACAGTTGCCAGGTCTCAGGTCACAACCAATCATGGCTCAGTTTCAGAAGACTGATGAGCTGTTAAGGAGTGTCTTTAGTGAGGAATTAGCGCTGTAATAGCTAAAGGCTAGGGGTGTAAATCGCGGGTTTTGTCACGATACGATATAATATCGATATAAAGAACTACGATACGATATTTGCCGATATCTTAAAGCCTGCTGCGATTCATTCACGATATATCGCGATATAGTGCTCTACGATCGATTATTTTTTTTTTTTTTAAATAAAAAATATAGAACAATATCCTGATTTATAACAATTCAAACGCAAAATCAACAAGGTACTGCAAACTCTTTATTTAGGAAATTACAAGAGTATTGTAGTATACAAATCGCTTACTTTAACACTGAACTTTGATGTGGTGTTTTTTCTTTAAATGTGCGGCGAGATTTGTGCTCCCTGAATATTTGATCACCGCATGGCAGGATTTACAAACTGAACGTGTCTTGTCCGTTGAGCCATCTTTTCTTTGGAATCCAAAGTGCTTCCAAACGAATGACTTGAAGCCTAAAGGGGAGCAAATTTCCTCGTCTTTTTGGACACTAGCCATAGCACCAGCCCAGGAGCCGCGTCCTAGTTGTCGACTCCCCTTTCACGTGCAGCAACGCCGCGCACTGCTCCCTGCTCCCGGAAAGAGGAAGCAAGCAACAATGAACTGGATTTCAAAATAAAGTCGCGTCTAATGTCCGAGGTCAAACACGGCGATATAAATCGATGTTTACCTTTAGCATCGATGCCAATAAATCGTAGAGCATTGTATCGATTAATCGATGTGTATCGATGTATCGTTACACCCCTACTAAAGGCTTTAAAAAAGTTTGTTTAGTTATAAAGGCAGGTCATGCTTGAAAACCTGACAATGAGGCTGAATTACAATTCTGCAAAGACAAGTTGGTCCAAATTATTTTTAGACTTAGGAGCTGTAGTCACTTTTTTTCACAGGTCCTTTTTAATCCTCCCTGAATAATAAAAATCTTCATTCTAAAACTGTTATGTTTACTTGTCTTGGACTACTATATACATTTGTTTTGATAATTGGAAACATTTAGGTGTGACAAACATGCTAAGGAATGAATTAGGAAGGGGACAAACACATGCACACTATACAAAGGACACTTTATGTACAGAGGTATTTTTATGTACACACAGTAATTACAATTTAGTTAATTTTTCTTTTAGTTATTTTCTTTTATATGCAAATAGTTCCAGAGATGGCAGTAAAAAAGGAGAGAATTCCAGACACTGATACACAGCATTGTCCCCCCCGCCCCCCATGCAAAATGCTTTGATTTGGTTGGGGGGTGCTTGGCTGAAAATAACATTTCACAGGTGGTACATGACCGAACAAGAGAGAGCCACTGAGTTAGTAAATCAGTGTATGAAGCAAAATTAGATATGAGACTACACAAAAGCAAAGCAAGTAAATTGTATTAACTAGTGAATTCGGCTGAGGAAAAACTTACTTTTTACCTCGAATGGTTGACTATGATGGCCTGGGCATTATTCTGGATATGGTAGTAGGAAGGTGGGGTATGGATTCCTTTTCACTGACCACACCCAAGCTTGATTGTGTTCAGACCTGTTCAATCAAGATTTTTTTCAATTAAACTCTGACAAATTGATGTATATGCACGTATCTTTTCCTCTCCCCACTCGCGTAAATTGCGCTACCGATATAAATTCCACCCAGAAAGACACACCCGCCGTACTTTTGCATCGTGTGTCGCCTGAGTCAACTCTGGAACAGGCTGCTACGCATGATGACGCGGTGAGCTGACATGTGATAGTGAAACGTACACGCGCAGGCGCGCATGCTATTCATCGTCCACCCCAGCAGCCAGGTAAAGCTTGTTCAGTCAAAGATTTTAACCTGAATTAAATGTGTGTTATTCACAGTGATCGTACGGACGTATTTGTCATGCTGTCAACTGTAATTTGCAAGAGTTGTAAACGTATCGAGTGATAACGTAAGGGTCCAGGGATAACGATTTCATAAACTAAGCACGCAGAGTTGACTTTCCTTCAGGATTATGATTAAAAACCCAGCGGACCGCGCGCGGCTCGGCTGACGGCGCAGCGCGATCTGGTACCGCTGCGCGGGACGAAACACGCCCCGTGCAGAGTTCCAGGCGGCAGGTGTTGTGCTTGATTTGGTTCCCCCGTGAGATTTTGTTCCCCCTGCCGCGGGAGCGCGCACGCCTTTTTGGAAAGCGAAAAACCGATGTCGTACGGCGTCGTACGGCGTCAGCACTACGTTGTTTTCAATAAAAACATGAAGAACTCACGTTTGCGTCAGTCAATTTTAATTTTTAGAAGGGATTATTCTCATTTGATGTCTTTAAATTCATCCGCGTTTTGCCATTGAAGCGGGGTGCGTTCAAAGACCAGTCGTACAGACGGAATACTCATTCATTCACCAAAAAGCAACAATATAATTACGTGAGCTCTTTGCATAAACCTCGATGCAAAGAAACTCCTCTTTTTGGGTACAGGCTACAAGGAGTATATATTACAAAGGATACTTTATACTTAATTGTGATCATCATTCATCCATCCATCAATTTTATTGTATTACTCAGGTATTTTCAAAGCAAATTAATATTGTTGCATTTATTAATTTGCTTTAACATGACAGCGCAATATAATTAAAAGCTGACACGATAGCAATGTCAAACGTGTTCATTTAAGAAAAAGCCACACACGTTTTGTGATCAAATCTTTCATAACGAGAATGATTTGAGTGAATTGATTTGGAAGAATAATTGAGAAGAAATCTCAGTTCTGAAGGCTCCTTTTGTCCCAAGCAAAGTGACAGATGGTGGGGAGGGGGGATAAAAATTGTAACAAGAACTCTATAAAAAATGTCAAGTCGTGAGGATATGTTTACCCCCCCCCCCCCCCTTTTTTTTTTTATTTTGAGAACGGTGAGTGCTGGACTCCAGCAGTTTTTTTTCTGTCTTCCTGGGGGTCCTTTCAGGTTGTGTGGAAAATTTGAACAGGTTTCTTCATTCCTAGGCCAAATTACAGGGGGGGAACAAATCCTCACAGCTGCCCTGTGAGAATATGTTCCCCCCCCTTATTTTGAGAACGGTGAGTGCTGGACTCCAGCAAATTTTTTTCTGCCTTCCTGGGCGTCCTTTCAGGTTATGTGGAAAATTTGAACAGGTTCCTTCATTCCTAGGCCAAATTACAGGGGGGGGAACAAATCCTCACAGCTGCCCTGTGAGAATATGTTCCCCCCCCTTATTTTCAGAACGGTGAGTGCTGGACTCCAGCAATTTTTTTTCTGTCTTCCTGGGGGTCTGTTCAGGTTGTGTGCCAAATTTGAACAGGTTCCCTCATTCCTAGGCCAAATTACAGGGGGGGAACAAATCCTCACAGCTGCCCTGTGAGAATATGTTCCCCCCCCTTATTTTGAGAACCGTGAGTGCTGGACTCCTGTAATTTGGCCTAGGAATGAAGGAACCTGTTCAAATTTGGCACACAACCTGAACAGACCCCCAGGAAGACAGAAAAAAATTTGCTGGAGTCCAGCACTCACGGTTCTCAAAATAAGGGGGGGGAACATATTCTCACAGGGCAGCTGTGAGGATTTGTTCCCCCCCTGTAATTTGGCCTAGGAATGAGGGAACCTGTTCAAATTTTCCACACAACCTGAAAGGACCCCCAGGAAGACAGAAGAAAAACTGCTGTAGTCCAGCACTCACGGTTCTCAAAATAAGGGGGGGGAACATATTCTCACAGGGCAGCTGTGAGGATTTGTTCCCCCCCTGTAATTTGGCCTAGGAATGAAGGAACCTGTTCAAATTTTCCACACAACCCGAAAGGACCCCCAGGAAGACAGAAAAAAATTTGCTGGAGTCCAGCACTCACGGTTCTCAAAATAAGGGGGGGGAACATATTCTCACAGGGCAGCTGTGAGGATTTGTTCCCCCCCTGTAATTTGGCCTAGGAATGAGGGAACCTGTTCAAATTTTCCACACAACCTGAAAGGACCCCCAGGAAGACAGAAGAAAAACTGCTGTAGTCCAGCACTCACCGTTCTCAAAATAAAAAAAAAAAGGGGGGGGGGGGGTAAACATATCCTAACGACTTGACATTTTTTATAGAGTTCTTGTTACAATTTTTATCCCCCCTCCCCACCATCTGTCACTTTGCTTGGGACAAAAGGAGCCTTCAGAACTGAGATTTCTTCTCAATTATTCATCCAAATCAATTCACTCAAATCATTCTCGTTATGAAAGATTTGATCACAAAACGTGTGTGGCTTTTTCTTAAATGAACACGTTTGACATTGCTATCGTGTCAGCTTTTAATTATATTGCGCTGTCATGTTAAAGCAAATTAATAAATGCAACAATATTAATTTGCTTTGAAAATACCTGAATAATAAAATAAAATGGATGGATGAATGATTATCACAATTAAGAATAAAGTCTCCTTTGTAATATATACTCCTTGTAGCCTGTACCCAAAAAGAGGAGTTTCTTTGCATTGAGGTTTATGCAAAGAGCTCACGTAATTATATTGTTGCTTTTTGGTGAATGAACGAGTATTCCGTCTGTACGACTGGTCTTTGAACGCACCCCGCTTCAATAGCAGAACGCGGATAAATTTAAAGACATCAAATGAGAATAATCCTTTATAAAAATTAAAATTGACTGACGCAAACGTGAGTTCTTCATGTTTTTATTGAAAACAACGTAGTGCTGACGCCCTACGACGCCGTACGACATCGGTTTTTCGCTTTCCAAATAAGGCGTGCGCGCTCCCGCGGCAGGGGAAACAAAATCTCACGGGGGAACTAAATCAAGCACAACACCGGGAAGACATTTAAGCGCTGCCGCTGCAGCTGCGGCGGGGAGTTGCCTTCCTCCGGTGGACACGACGAGTAAATACACCAGCAATCGCACTTAAAAAACAGATTGTGTCGTATACAATTTTTGGGAGCGTGACTGTCGGTCTTGTTTTTAAGAAATGTCACATGAACTCTAATTGCACTCCCGAGACCCGTGATAAAGATAGCACAGTACAGTTGATGTTGAAAACAAGATCTGTCTATTGTTGCAGATGTACTTGGCTTTTAGGTATAAGACTGACAATGTTTTCCCATTTTAAGCCATAACATTTGTAATTGATTCCCCCAGCGGCGATTCTAATGTCAGAGAATTATAGGTGAAGCACTCTGAGCCAGGGAAGATCAACTTTACTGTCGTGAACAAATTGCGACTGTCTGCTTTTCCATAGTTGTTTTGAATTTTCGGCCATATTTGATGTCACTTTGCAAAACTGTGTTCATACATTAAGGCTTGCTTGTTTAATTGCCAAAATAAATACAGTACAAATCTGCCAATATGCTGTGCATGTTGGGAATCAATTGGACCCATTTTCTGATTACCCAAGGTTCTGGTGGACAGAATATATCTCTGCATGCTCTGTTTGTGCTCATAATAAGATGCTCCATTGTCCTCCTTCTGGTCAGCATTGTCCACTTCCCATCCCGTTCCACCCTCAGTCTCGAATATTCAATTAGTCCTAATGTGGTGGATCGTTTCACTAAGGTGACTTATTTCATCACACTGCTGTTGCTTTCCTCCTGGAGACAGCCAACCTCTTGATCAAGGACATCTTCGGAATTTGTGGCATACCCTTCGACACTGGTTGTTGATCAGGGACCACAGTTAATTTCTCACGTCTGGAGGACATTCTGTAAGTCACTGAGAGCCTCTTACAGCCTTTCTTCCCCAATCCAATGGCTAAAATAGAACTTGTGAATCAGGACATGGAAGCCGCTCTTCATCTTGTCTGCCACCAGTACCCTCTTTGTCATTTGGCCTTCCATGGGTGTAATAGACGCAGATGTGCTTGTCTGTTAGGCCAGACAGTGTCTATCCTTTCGATTACCTTTCAGCAAAGTAGCACTGCCATTTCCTTGCTTCACGTCCAACCGAAGAAGGGACAGATGAAGACCTAAGAATACTTAACATTGAATAGACTTAGAATTTAGTTGCAAGTCCTTTGCTTGCAATAACTTCACCAAGCCTGTGACCGACTGACATAACCAAACCTTTCCATTATCCTTTGTGATGTTTTTTTTAACAGCCTCTATTATTTCCTAGTCTTCTTTAGAAGGTTTAAAAAAATAAAATAAATACATGCGCTAATGGGTCAAACCCTGGAGCCAGTAAAACATTCCACCTCTTTCCCTCTAAACTTTTTCTTCTTTGTGTTTTTGCTTTTGTCATCAAGTGTTACATCATCAATAAAAATTAATGATCTGATCCCAGGGCAAGCCATGCTTGACCAACTCACCAATTAATGTCAATGTGTTTTGCAGGTGAGATTTCATATTTGTGACGGTGGCGTCATAGCAGACTGCCCACATTGCTCCACTCTATACTACAACAATGTCTTTTACATTGCTTGACATGTCCACCAGCCCAAGCTGTCGGAAACAAAGATGAAAAAGCTCTTGTACACGTGTTAAGTGTTTACGGTGGTACATTTATTTTGACGTTACAAACACAAGTGACATGTCATCTTCAGGTGGCTCCACATATTAAACGAAGAAGAGAGTAGGACAGCGTAGAAGATGAGCCAGGCAATGAAGGCTGCGAAGGTCACGTTTTCATAGCCTTAACCCACGGCCCGTCTCCATAGAAACGATGCCAGATTTGACAGCTTGTTGGACACCGGCGGTGTGGTCTTGTCACGCTGAAAATGACGTCACGTCGTTGCCATATTTTGCGTTAAAGGAAGCTCCCTATTAATTTGTACGGAGCTGCTCCACCTGTACAAATTCGCTACATGTTATGATGCCACGGATGCGGGGGGAGAGAGGGGGAGAGAGGGGGAGAGAGGGGGAGAGAGGGGGAGAGAGGGGGAGAGAGGGGGAGAGAGGGGGAGAGAGGGGGAGAGAGAGGGAGAGAGAGGGAGAGAGAGGGAGAGAGAGGGAGAGAGAGGGAGAGAGAGGGAGGGCCGCGCATTACTTTTCTTCTATTGGCTGAGCAGAACTCAGTATTTTAATGAGTGTTGGTGTAGGCTACAGCGTAACATTTTGAATTACTACAATAGGTATAAAACATAAATGCATTTGTGTCAAGTAGGGGTGTAAATCGCGGGTTTCGTCACGATACGATATAATATCGATATAAAGAACTACGATACGATATTTGCCGATATCTTAAAGCCTGCTGCGATTCATTCACGATATATCGCGATATAGTGCTCTACGATCGATTTTTTTTTTTTTAATAAAAAATATAGAACAATATCCTGATTTATAACAATTCATACGCAAAATCAACAAGGTACTGCAAACTCTTTATTTAGGAAATTACAAGAGTATTGTAGTATACAAATTGCTTACTTTAACACTGAACTTTGATGTCGTGTTTTTTCTTTAAATGTGCGGCGAGATTTGTGCTCCCTGAATATTTGATCACCGCGTGGCAGGATTTACAAACTGCACGTGTCTTGTCCGTTGAGCCATCTTTTCTTTGGAATCCATAGTGCTTCCAAACGAATGACTTGAAGCCTAAAGGGGAGCAAATTTCCTCGTCTTTTTGGACACTAGCCATAGCACCAGCCCAGGAGCCGCGTACTGCGTGCTCTGCTCACAACACAACAACGCCGGGCGCACTGCTCCCGGAGAGAGGAAGCAAGCAACAATGAACTGGATTTCAAAATAAAGTCGCGTCTAATGTCCGAGGTCAAACACGGCGATATAAATCGATGTTTACCTTTAGCATCGATGCCAATAAATCGTAGAGCATTACATCGATTAATCGATGTGTATCGATGTAGCGTTACACCCCTAGTGTCAAGTGTTAATCCATGAAGTGTAGAATTAACTGAGAGGACCTTGGAAAACATTTTCCTTGGGGTTTAAATTATTTGAAGTAGCCACTGAATTAATATTTTAGTTTAAATTAATATTGACATTGTTTAATAGCATCAGTCCATTAAATAATTAAATTAAAAGCAAAGTGAGGTGCAATCACAGCCTAGCAAAACATCCCTTTTTTTGACTAATGTTTTTACGTTTCATTTTAAGCTGTTTCCAAGTCTTTTCTTTCTCCTGTTGGATTGCACCTAAATGAAAATCCGAGTTCATTACTACTTAAATTCATAACTATAGGCTATGCTACGATCTTATGGTTAGATGTTACATCAATGAAATAGTACATTCAAACTTGCGCAACGGGCAGCAAATTCCTCCCATGACTGCTACAGCCGTATGAGATTTATAGCGAAGATTACGTTGGTACTCGCCGTAGACTTGCATAAGGACCTCCAACTCCATTGTGGTAAAATAAGGTGATCTGTTTTTCCTCAGTTGTCATGGTGATTCGTGGTATCGGGGCTTCATTGATGATGGCTTTTTAATACTCAGAGTCTCCCATCTCAGAGTTCAGGGATAGACTCAGAGTATGTTGAACCTGCTTTCTGGAATGCAGGAAACCTGCAAAGCCATCCAGGAAACCTGCAGAATAGGTTTGAAGGCTACTGGTGAAAATGATCCAGAGAGTCTTTGAGCACTTTAAAGTGCAGTGGTATGGAAAAGTGGTCACCAACAGTAATGAGACTACAGTCAAACCTCTACATACAAATCTAATTTGTTCCGGGACGTATATTGAAATAGGTGTATGTTGGATCAAATATTCCCATATGGACACACTGTAATTCGTTTAATTCGTTCCACAGACAAAATACTGCAGATAATTACACATAGCAACTAGAAAATGCAATTTCTGGAGAAATTGCGTGTGAAGACGAAGACCATGAATGGGAATTTAAAAAGAATTTGCGCCAATTTTTTTTTAAAATTTGGAACAAAACGAAAACTACAAGTTCAAGAGGTTCGGTTCACTTTGGAGTTCAATAGTTGAAACGGGTTGAATCGGACAAAAATTGTAAAAGTTAGGGCAAATGTTATATTTAGGTCACTTCAGGTTTCATTTAAGGAAGTGGTCCCCAACCACTGGGCCGCGGACTGGTACCGGTCTGTGGGTCACTTGGTACCAGGCCGCCAAGCCGCACAGAATATTTTTTTTTTTTATCAACGATCAATTAATTCAGGTCAAGACACTGTTGACACTGACATGTTTCCCCAGTCGAGCCCGCAAAGCTAATATGTGGCGACAGGCTAACTAACCAGGCAATGAAGCATTCAAAACTGCTTCAACGCATGGAGACCAAGCATCCTGCAATAAAAGACAAACCTTAATCACTTCGGGTGTCATTGTCTCCGATTACGTCTAGATGGGACCGGCTCGTTTCTGAGAAACAAACTCAGTGCTCCCACTAATTCAACGTAATGGTTAGTTATATTTTTGTCATTTGTACTTGTTTTTATGTCAGTCGTATCATTTTATTTCATCGTATTTATATATTTATTATAAATGTATTATTTATCTATTTATTTATTATAAATGTATTATTTATTTATGTAAATGCCGGTCCGCGAAAATATTTCTGACATGTAACCGGTCCGTGGCGCAAAAAAGGTTAGGGACCACTGATTCAAGGCACTTCTTGTTGAAATAAAGTAAATTCCGGTTTATTTGGGCCACTTCCGGTTTAATTTAGTGCACTTCCGGTTTAGCTGAGGTAACTTCCGGTTTATTTGGGGTCACTTCCTGTTTTAAAGGGCCCCTTCCGGTTTAAAGAGGCCACTTCCGGTTTGATTTGGAGCACTTCTGGTTCACTTCCTATTAAAATTGGGGCACTTCCGGTTCACTTCCTGTCATATTGGGTCACTTTCTGTTCATTTTGGGGCCCTTCCTGTTTGTTTTGGGGCACTTCCGGTTCACTTTGTGTTCATTTTGGGGCACTTCTGGGTCAATCCAAGATGGCCGCCACACTGTTGAAGTGGGGGTGAAGGGGTGATTTTGGTAAGCATAGTGGGGGTGAAGGGGGTGAATATGGTAAGCATAAGGTGAACAAAGTGAATAAAGTTGGAATGGGTTGAAAAATGTAGAAATTAGAAGGGAAAAACCAAATTGTGGAGAATTTGCGTGAATTTCAAATTTGAAATTTTGGAATTTTTGGTAAATGGGAAGTTGTGGAATAGGTAGGCAAATGATGAACAGTTGAGAGTTGGAATGGGTTGAATCGGTTGAAAAATGTAGAAATTAGAGTAGAAAAACGAAATTTTGGAGAATTTGGTTGAATTTCAAATTTGGAATTTCTGGTAAGTGGTAAGTTCTGTAATAGGTAGAAAAAAGATGAACAGTTGAAAGTTGGAATGGGTTGAATCGGTTGAAAAATGTAGAAATTGGAGTAGAAAAATGAAATTTTGGAGAATTTGGTTGAATTCCAAATTTGAAAATTTTGAATTTTTTGTAAGTGGGAAGTTGTGGAATAGGTAGGCAAAAGATGAACAATTGAAAGTTGGAATGGGTTGAATCGGTTGAAAAATGTAGAAATTAGAGGTGAAAAATGAAATTTTGTGGGAAATTTTAAACGTGAAAACGTGAAATGTTTGAATTTTGGGAATCTCGAGAATCTTTCCGAATGTGATTCGAATGATGTAAATTTCAAACTGGAACGACGTAATGGCGAAATGTTGAATGTGCCATTAAGAATGAATGGGGAGAAATTTGTCGTAAATTTGCGAATTTTGCGAAAACGGAAGATTTGGGGAAAAATAGAAGCGCTCATCGCGTGAATATTTGGAACACATCAAAAGTGGAATGGAGTGAATCGGTTGAATTATGTGGAAGAAGAAGGACAGAAAAGTGAGAATAAAATATACCGTTTTTTTTTTCATGTATAATGCGCCCCCATGTATAATACGCACCCTAAAAATGGCATGTTGATGCTGGAAAAAAGCCTGTACCCAAATTTTGACTCCCACTTAAGTCAAAAGTCAAAGTCAGCTTTATTGTCAATCTCTTCACATGTCAAGACACACAAAGAAACCGAAATTACGTTTTCTCTATCCCACGGTGACGAGACATATTACCCGATAGACATACAAGTAAACGACACAATATAAAAACAAGAAGGCACAACCAATAAATAATAAGAGTGATGAATAAATAATAAATAAACAGATAACGCAATAAATAAGAGGAGCAAAACGGAGCCAGTGTGCATCCAGCAGACAGTAAGCATAGCGCAAAAGTACAGGACGCTACGCAGAAAGGGGAAGCGAGTTCAGGATCCTAACAGCCTGGAGTATGAAGCTGTTGTTGAGTCTGGTGGTGCGGGAGCGCAGGCACCTATACCTCTTCCCAGAGGGCGTAAGATCAAACAAAGAGTGAGCGGGGTGACTCACATCACTCACAATCGTGGTCGCCTTGCGGTTGAGATGGGAGATGTAAATGTCTTTCAAGGAGGGGAGTGAAGCACCAATAATCTTACCAGCCGTGTTCACTATGCGCTGCAGGGCCTTCAAGTTGTAGTCAGTGCAGCCGCCACCCCAAACAGCAATACAGCTGGAGAGGACGCTCTCAATGGTGCCACGGTAAAATGTAGTCATGACGGTCGGAGGAGCGCTCGCTCGCCTGAGTTTCCGCAGGAAGTACAGGCGGCGCTGGGCCTTCTTCGCCAGTGATGCGGTGTTGGTGGACCAGGAGAGATCCTCACTGATGTGCACCCCCAGGAACCTGGCGCTGCTCACTCTCTCCACCACAGCACCGTCGATGGTCAACGGCAGGTGTTGGGTGTGACCCTTCCGGAAGTCAACAACAATCTCCTTGGTCTTGTCGATGTTCAGCAGGAGGTTGTTGTCCCTGCACCACGTGGTCAGAAGGTAAACCTCCAGCCTGTATTGAGTCTCCTCTCCCTTGGTGATGAGACCCACCAGAGTCGTGTCGTCAGCAAACTTCACTATGCGATTGTCGCTGTGGGTTGGAGTGCAGTCATGCGTCAGGAGGGTGAAGAGTAGCGGACTGAGCACGCAGCCTTGGGGGGGCCCCTGTGCTCAGCGTGATGCTGGCGGAGATTTTGTCGCCAACACGTACCACCTGTGGCCTCTGACAGAGGAAGTCCAGTAGCCAGTTGCAGAGGTAGGTACTGAGGCCCACCTTGTCAAGTTTGCTGATGAGACGTTGTGGCACAATGGTGTTGAAAGCAGAACTGAAGTCCACAAACAGCAATCTCACATACGAGTCCCTTCTCTCCAGGTGGGTGAGGGCCGAGTGGAGGGCAGAGCAGATGGCATCCTCAGAGGACCGTTTGGCTCGGTACGCAAACTGGAAGGGGTCAATGGTGGGGGTGAGAACGGAACGGATGTGCTCCAGGACAAGCCGCTCAAAGCACTTCATGATGATGGGCGTAAGTGCCACGGGGCGGTAGTCATTGAAGCAGGACGGAGCAGGTTTCTTTGGCACAGGTACGATGGTGGCAGCTTTTAAACACGACGGGACGATGGCCTGCTGCAGGGAAGTGTTAAAGATGTCTGTGAAGTAGGGGTGTAACGATACATCGATACACATCGATTAATCGATATAATGCTCTACGATTTATTGGCATCGATGCTAAAGGTAAACATCGATTTATATCGCCGTGTTTGACCTCGGACATTAGACGCAACTTTATTTTGAAATCCAGTTCATTGTTGCTTGCTTCCTCTTTCCGGGAGCAGGGAGCAGTGCGCGGCGTTGCTGCACGTGAAAGGGGAGTCGACAACTAGGACGCGGCTCCTGGGCTGGTGCTATGGCTAGTGTCCAAAAAGACGAGGAAATGTGCTCCCCTTTAGGCTTAAAGTCATTCGTTTGGAAGCACTTTGGGTTCCAAAGAAAAGATGGCTCAACGGACAAGACACGTTCAGTTTGTAAATCCTGCCATGCGGTGATCAAATATTCAGGGAGCACAAATCTCGCCGCACATTTAAAGAAAAAACACCACATCAAAGTTCAGTGTTAAAGTAAGCGATTTGTATACTACAATACTCTTGTAATTTCCTAAATAAAGAGTTTGCAGTACCTTGTTGATTTTGCGTTTGAATTGTTATAAATCAGGATATTGTTCTATATTTTTTATTTAAAAAAAAAAAAAAATCGATCGTAGAGCACTATATCGCGCTATATCGTGAATGAATCGCAGCAGGCTTTAAGATATCGGCAAATATCGTATCGTAGTTCTTTATATCGATATTATATCGTATCGTGACAAAACCCGCGATTTACACCCCTACTGTGAAGACATCCGTCAGCTCGCCAGCGCAGTCCTTCAGCGCTCGACCCGGGATGTTGTCAGGGCCCGCCGCCTTACGGATGTTGATAGCGGCAAGCGCCCTCCTCACGCTATTGGCGGAGAGGCACAGGGGCAGCTCGTGTGAAGGGGGAGTGGCCTTCAGCGGGCAAGTGCTGTTCTGAGCGTCGAAGCGAGCAAAGAAGCGGTTAAGGTCATTGAGCAGACGGACGTCTCCTTCACAGCTCTGCGGCGCGGGCTTGTAGTCCGTGATGGTCTGAATGCCCTGCCAAAGGCTCCGTGTGTCCCTGCTGTCCTTGAAGTGGGCGGTAATTTTGCAAGAGAACGCCCTCTTTGCTTCTTTGATGCCCCGGGGCAGGTCGGCCCTCGCAGTCCTCAAGCCAGCCTCATCCCCTGCTCTAAAGGCTTTGCCCCTGGCCCTCAGCAGCCTGAAGACAGCCCCCGTCAGCCATGGCTTCCGGTTAGCCCGAGTGACGATGGATTTTGAGTGAGTCACATCATCAATGCACTTCCTGATGTAGAAGGAAACAGAGTCAGTATACTCCTCAATGTCTGTCCGATCGTCGCAAGTGGCAGCCCTCCTAAACATGTCCCGGTCAGTAGAGCCAAAGCAGTCACGAAGCGCATCAGAGGCACTTTCAGGCCACACCCGTACCCGCTTTCGAACCGATCTGGATGCTCTCACCATTTGTCTGTATGCGGGCAAAAGCATAACAGTGATATGGTCAGAAAGTCCAAGATGGGGGAGGGGGGCGGCTTTGAAAGCTCCTTTATGCGAAGAGTAGACCAGGTCCAGGAAGCTGTCGCCACGCGTAGGAAAATTAACATGCTGGTGAAGCCTCGGAAAAACAGACTTCAGGTTAGCATGATTAAAATTCCCAGCGAAGATGGTGAAATCGTCCGGGTGCGCTGTCTGTTGTTCACTGACAGCCTGGTACAGTTCACTAATAGCCGCGATCCTGTCGCCTTCGATGTTGGAAGGGGGGATGTAAACCGCGACTAGCAGAATCGCGGTAAATTGCCTTGGCAGGTAAAAAGGACGGCACTTAATGATCACAAACTCCGCCAGTGGCGAGCAGTGCTTGCATACCACTACAGAGTCCCGGCACCACTCGTCACGGATGTAGACTCATATTCCACCTCCACGAGATTTTCCCCCTTGTACAATGGCCCGGTCCGCCCGATAGCACGCTAGCCGCTCCAGATGAACGGCAGAGTCCGGAATGTTGACGGTCAACCAAGTCTCAGTGAACACGAGCACACAGCAGTCACTCACTGTCCGGTTCGCAAATCGCAGCAAGCCATTTTGTTGTCCAGCGATCGAAAATTCGCCAGAAGAATGGAAGGCACGGCTGGGCGAGCAGGGTTGGCCGCCAGCCCCCGCGTTTGCCCCTCTTCAGCCTCCTCGCACACCGCTTTCGACGCTTCCCAACCGGGGGAGGAATAGCAGACGAGCCCGGCGACGCTTCAGGACGTAGCAGTCCGAGCTCCTTTAATGTCCCCGCATCAAAGTCCAGAACTCGACAAAACTCGCTTTCGCCAATGTCAAGCAGAACCTGCCTGCCGTACTTGTAGTACGACTCAGTACGACGAGACGAACAAAAGAAACTGCCGGACAAACACTCATTAGACGAACAAAACACCGTTCGGGGGTAAACGTAAAATTATTTCAGAAAAAAGATCATCTTTGGGAACAACCGGATGTTATTCTGCCGGTCAGTATCACTGCGCATGCGCTAGCAAACTCGATAGCAAAGAAATGTTTGGGATTTGTGTAGGGTACATTGTGACAGCAAACGAGCAGGTGATCGAGCAAGCGTCTGATACGAGAGCATTGTGTTCGTATGGAGCGTGTTCGAAGTGAACAGCAGAGAAGAAAGCGCATATGTAATGGCGGCCTCCGTATCATATCCGGATTAAAAAAATAAAAAAATAATTACTTTTTTTTTTTTTTTTTTTTTTTTTTGTACCCATGTATAATGCGCACCCCAGATTTTAGGACAATAAATTAGTTAAATTTTGCGCATTATACATAGAAAAAAACGGTAATAATAATAGAGAATGGTGTAGAACAGTGGTCCCCAACCTTTTTTGCGCCACGGACCGGTTACATGTCAGAAATATTTTCGCGGACCGGCATTTATATAAATAAATACCGTTTTTTTTCATGTATAATCCGCCCCCATGTATAATCCGCACCCTAAAAATGGCATGTTGATGCTGGAAAAAAGCCTGTACCCATGTATATTACGCACC
This sequence comes from Syngnathus typhle, assembly GCF_033458585.1. Classification (NCBI taxonomy): domain Eukaryota; kingdom Metazoa; phylum Chordata; class Actinopteri; order Syngnathiformes; family Syngnathidae; genus Syngnathus; species Syngnathus typhle. The sequence continues at coordinate 11,605,238 of NC_083749.1, forward strand.
CAAATTTTGACTCCTGCTTAAGTCTGTAAACGTAAAATTATTTCAGAAAAAAGATCATCTTTGGGAACAACCGGATGTTATTCTGCCGGTCAGTATCACTGCGCATGCGCTAGCAAAGTCGATAGCGAAGAAAAGTTTTGGATTTGTGTAGGGTACATTGTGACAGCAAACAAGCAGGTGATCGAGCAAGCGTCTGATACGAGAGCTTTGTATTCGTATGGAGCGTGTTTGAAGTGGACAGCAGAGAAGAAAGCGCATCTGTAATGGCGGCCTCCGTATCATATCCAGATTAAAAAATAATAATAATAAAAAATAAAAAATTAATTGTTTTTTTGTTTTTGTACCCATGTATAATGCGCACCCCAGATTTTAGGACAATAAATTAGTTAAATTTTGCGCATTATACATGGAAAAAAACGGTAATACATTTATATAAATAGATAATACATTCATAATAAATATATAAATACGATGAAATAAAATGATACGACTGACATAAAAACAAGTACAAATGACAAAAATAAAACTCACCATTACGTTGAATTAGTGGGAGCACTGAGTTTGTTTCTCAGAAACGAGCCGGTCCCATCTAGACGTAATCGAAGACAATGACACCCGAAGTGATTAAGGTTTGTCTTTTATTGCAGGATGCTTGGTCTCCATGTGTTGAAGCAGTTTTGAATGCTTCATCGCCTGGTTAGTTAGCCTGTCGCCACATATTAGCTTTGCGGGCTCGACTGGGGAAACATGTCACGTGACCGGGACGAGTGTCTTGACCTGAATTAATTGATCGTCGATAAAAAAAATTAAAAAATTTCTGTGCGGCTTGGCGGCCCGGTACCAAGTGACCCACGGACCGGTACCGGTCAGCAGCCCGGTGGTTGGGGACCACTGGTGTAGAATAAAATAATAATGGGGGATGGTGTAGAATAACGTGTGTGAAGGCCATCGCCTTCACACAATAATAATAAAGTGAATGGTGTAGAACAGACATGGGCAAACTACGGCCCCCGGGCCACATCCGCCCCACGGGGCCGTTTAATCCGGCCCGCCAACCCTGAATAAACTGTATTATTAAACTTTTTTTTTTTTTATGGTCATTTTGCCTGCAATGACTGCGTTTCCCCAGTAGATGGGGAACCACTCGCCTGCGCATTTACTACCGGAAGCCGTGTCAGAGAGCTCGGTGCACACTCACAAGTGTGTGTACGTTCTCAGTAGTACGGACACGGCGCACTCGTGCTCTATTTCTATCAGTGCCAAATTTAGAGCGTGGGCTGTGACGTCAGGATTCTTGTAATTCACACACTGAGCTTTCAGATAAAGTTTTACGCTAAAGCCACCCACAAACCTTTACCTGGAATCCTTCCATTAAGATGAGTGGCCCAAGGGAAAGCAAGTTGGACACTGAGTGCCGAGTGTTTAAAAAAGAGTGGACAATTTGGCTCGACCTACGCGACGCGACGTTCAGCCACATGAACATCAACATCAACCCGTCACAGATCTAGGTAAACGGACCAACACCTCGGATCTCTCCTAAGAATTGCCACAACAAATTCTACTCCAGACTATGATGCACTAACAAAAAAGGGAGACCAACAACACTGTTCCCACTGAAAATGAAGGGGAGGCTCTCAAGTTTGTTGTAAAAAAATCCATTTTGAATATAATTCGTACAAATAGCAGGGATTGAAACTAGCGAACATTTTCATTTTCAAACAATGCAGGATGCTCAACGACATTGATGCACCACCTGTTTGCGACTAATCTTAACCTGTAAAGTTCTTAAGGCTTACTTTAAGGAAGTGTTTCCCGTTTCCTCACCTCTGTCACCAGGTGTTTGTGAGTTAAAACTCTGGTCTGATTTTCAGATACCCCTCACCGTGTTGCCGATTTGATTACTTTATTTGGATGTATTTTTTCACAGATTCTTCAAGATGATATGTTTGGTCGGAATGTTTGCCGTTTGATGTGATTTTGCTTCATAAAATAAACATCTTTCATTAATCTGACCTGCAGGCGCTGAAGTGATGGAGACTGTTATTCATAATAACAGTGTCGTATTTTATGAGAATCACTGATAGCAGTTTTTTGGTGAAATGTTTTTAATGCTGTTAATAAATGCATTTGTTTTAAAAAGGCTTTTTTTGAATATCCATGCTTTACTATCTACTAAAGGCCAAAACCTTTTATGCAATGACCTTTACATGTCGTTTATATTACTTCACACAAACACTACATCTATCTTCTCCTGGTTCGGCCCCGGTCTAAATTTAGAACCCAATTCAGCCTGCAAGTCAAAAAGTTAGCCCACCCCTGGTATAGAATAACATGTCTGAAGGCCATCGCCTTCACACAATAAAGTGAATGGTGTAGAATAACATATGTGTGAAGGCCATCGCCTTCACACAATAATAATAATAAAGTGAATGGTGTAGAATAACATGTGTGAATGCCATCGCCTTCACACAATAATAATAATAGAGAACGGAGTAGAATAACGTGTGAAGGCGATGGCCTTAATAAAGTGAATGGTGTGTAGAGTGCTTCCAAACGAATGACTTGAAGCCTAAAGGGGAGCAAATTTCCTCGTCTTTTTGGACACTAGCCATAGCACCAGCCTAAGAGCAGCGTACTAGTTGTCGACTCCCCTTTCACGTGCCTGCTCTGCTCACAACACAACACAACACATCGCCGCGCCACTGCTCCCGGAAAGAGGAAGCAAGCAACAATGAACTGGATTTCAAAATAAAGTCGCGTCTAATGTCCGAGGTCAAACACGGCGATATAAATCGATGTTTACGTTTAGCATCGATGCCAATAAATCGTAGAGCATTATATCGATTAATCGATGTGTATCGATGTATTTTTACACCCCTACTTACTAGTATAGTTGATCACTTCACATGTTATTTTCACTTTAAACCGCATGAGGCGCACTGTGACTGTCGCGTCAACTCCGAGGCGAATGCCACATTCACTCAAACAGGCACTCAAACAGGCAACTTGCAATCAGCTCCAAACCTCCCAACCTGCAGGGGGCAGTGAAAGATCAAACCGTCAGACAAAACAGTCCAACCCTTGAGCTCTGGAACTACCTACCGTAAATTCCGGACTATAAGCCGCAACTTTTTTCCAAAGTTTTGAACCCTGCGTCTTATAGTGAGGTGCGGCTTATATAAGGATTTTTTCGTGATTTTTGTGATGAGTTGATCACATGAAGATTCAAGAGTTTTTTATTCGCCATGTTTGAGCGTGCCAAACAAGGAATTTGACTTCGGTAAAACACACCCTCTGTTCAACATTTAGGTGACTAACAACACTCAGGACATGTGAAAAATGGCAAAAAATAAAATAAAATAAAATTCACTTTTATACACTGCGGTATCTTGAAGAAAAAACAACAACAAAAATACTATTTTATACTATGTTATTAAAACTTTAAAAAAGCTTTCTGCGTCCAGTCTTTCTTTGTTAATAACTCGCGTTGGAAAGAAATGTTAAGGTATGTTATTAAAACTTTAAAAAAGCTTTCTGTGTCCAGTCTTTCTTTGTTAATAACTTGCGTGCACACTTCCGTGTTGCTGCGGTACTACTGCTGCGTCACAGGCAATGTTTAGAAAGACATGTTAAAGTATGTTATTAAAACTTTAAAAAGGCTTTCTGTGAACGGTCTTTCTTTGTAAAAAACGCGTGTGCACGTGCGGCTTATAGTCCGGTGCGTCTTATATAAGAAAAAAACTAAAATATCCCCCAATTTTAGCTGGTGCGGCTGATAATCCGGTGCGGCTAATAGTCCGGAATTTACGGTATATACTTCCTGTCCTGTACCCTGCATGGCATGGAGAGCAGTGAACAAAGGAAAATTGTTCGGTAGCACTGGAACAGACAACAAAACATAGTAACTCAGCTCACGGTCAAGATGCAACTGGTGTGAAATGGACATTTGTATTGATTGTTGAGTAACTTTATCGATTTGAATGGTCAATTTAAGTTGAAATGTGAAGTTTGAGTCCTTGTTTCAAAGTTTAAGTGTGTCAATTTAGACAAATGTTTATTTTGAAATATAAGACCAGACAAATGTTTATTTTGAATTACAATTATGATGAGACAAAATGTTTATTTTTACATTCTTTATTTTCTGTTCTTGTTTAAAGGTTTTTTACCTGATATACAATCAACATCACAACCTTAATTGGGACCTAAAAGGAATGTAAACCCAATTAGAGCAAAACTAAATGAAGATTGGAGTTGTCCCTTTGCATTCTTCAGACCAGGCTTTTGTCAAGTTTAAGCTAGAACTGGGTGAAACATTGACATAACTTGACAATGGCTGTGGAATAATTAGAGCCTCACTGACAATGAGTTCCATACACTGACTTCCGGAGTAAAGAGATTTACCGTATTTTTCGCACCATAACGCGCACTGGATTATAAGGCGCACCATTGAATTTTTAGAAATTATTTCATATATAGGGCGCACCGGATTAAAAGGGGCATAAAATATAAGCTAAACTGCAACAAACTGAGGTTGACTAGGGTTGCGGTATGCATCCACTAGCCAATAACCAATGAGCCCTCTGTAAACAATCGCGTTTCTGAAACTATCTCCTATAAAATGATCGGAACTGACTAAAGTTCGATCTAACATATTGGTACTGCTTACTTACGTTTCCCTTCCATATCGATCCGTAGATTTACTCGAAACATTAATGGAGCAGCCTATTTTGAAATGAAATCGCCTCGTGCGTATAGCAGCTATCATTATAGCCTTAGCCAGCCGCAAACTCCCATGAGCCTCAGCTCGCATTCTCCCATGAGCCTCAGCAACGTGTCGTGGCAGCCCCCTGTAAACTATCGCGTTTCTCAAACTATCTCCTATAAAACGATCGGAACTGACTAAAGTTCGATCTAACACATTGGTACTACTTACATATGTTTCCCTTCCATATCGATCTGTAAATTTACTCGAAACATTAACGGAGCAGCCTATTTTGAAATGAAATAGCCTCGTGGGTATAGCAGCTATCATTATAGCATTAGCCACCTGCAAACTCCCATGAGCCTCAGCTCACAGACTCCCATGAGCCTCAGCAAAGTGTCGTGGCAGCCCCCTGTAAACAATCACGTTTCTAAAAATCTCTCCCATACAAGTGATCCGAACCGACTAAAGACTGGTTTAACACATTGGTGCTGCTTATTTATGATTCCGTTGGATATTGATCCGTAAACCTACACGAAAACAATAACGGAACAGCCTATTTTGAAATGAAATAGCCTCACGGGTACAACAGCTATTCAGTGACACCCCCTGACCACGGTTGCTGTAATGCTGGGAAGCGATGCGACCTTGTAATTTGCTAGTCGTACTAAAACGTACTGAAACATTTTGGCAGAGCGCTATGTACAACCAGTATGGATCAACAAATTCATCAATTGATCTATATATAAGGCGCTCTGTATTATAAGCCGCACTGTGGGTGTTGAGTAAAGTTTTTAAGTCCGTCTAATAGTGCGGAAAATACGGTAACTATATTGTACTCCCCGGGAGCCCCAGCCGCAATCGGCGGCATCCGGGTAGTCCGCGCCGCAATCGGCGGCATTCGTGAGTTTGCGCCGCAATCGGCGGCATTCAAGGAGTCCGCGCCGCAAGCGACGGCATTCTGGGAGTCCGCGCCGCAATCGGCGTAATTCCGGGAGTCCGCGCTGCAATCAGCGGCATTCGGGGAGTCCTTGCCGCAATTGGCGGCATACAGGAAGTCAGAGCCGCAATTGGCGGCATACTGGGAGTGACTATAATATATACGTAGATCTGTGGAATAACTGGAGCCGCAACTGACAAGGAGGCTGACATCAGAGCCACACTTCCGGAGTCAGTGGAGTTGTTTATAAGTGACTCAGAGGACAAATATTTCAATGAATTTAATCCTTTGGAGTGACACGGATGGTTCGATAAAGTTGTTATTTATGTTATAGTTATTTGAACAACTCTTAATATGTTACGTCATGTCAATGGATTCAATCATTTGGAGTGACACGGATTGTTCGACAAATTTGTTATTCATGTTAGTTATTTGAACAACTCTTAATATGTTACGTCAGCTACGTTCTCAGTTCCTCATTTATGTTTTTATGTAATGTTAGCATACCGTACCGTTCACCCTGTTGTTACCTATTCATGTCTGTTCTTGGTGTTGGATTTCCCCCAAAAATGCGACATGTACGCTGGTGTGATTTATATGTTTTTTTCATCTTTATTATGCATTTTATGGCTGGTGCACCTTATACTCCAGAGTGATTTATAGTCCGGAAAATACGGTACTGTCTTTTCCTTCTTTTATTATGCATTTTATTGCTGGTGCGACTTGTACTCCAGAGTGATTTATAATCCAGAAAATACGGTAGTAGTCACTCTATGTTGATTTCTGTGACTGTATTATACTGTCCCCCAGTGGCCAATGTGAGCATACCAAAAGAAGCAGCACAATTAATTGGTCATGATGCACAAATGTACAATTTTGACCTTACATTTAATTATTTTCATGGTCGATAATTTATTTTTCATTGCTAATTTTCTGTATGTCAGATGCAGAGGTCGATGGCTCCGCGTGGCTTTGGAAAGCATTGCGGTACACTAAAGCGAAGAAGATGGGGCGGTTTGAGACGGCAGTGTGAGCTTTTGGGCTTATTTGAGATTGATCAGCACCACGAGTTCTACAGCCTCACTTGCATGATGAAGGAGGGATTGTTTTCATCAATCCTAACCACCATTGACCATGCATCTACAGTGAGTATGGATCAACTGATCATGCGCATCAGGAATTTTAGACATGTCATCCGCATCGACATCAAACACAATGTGGGTGCTCCACAAAAAGTAAGGAAGATTAACATTAACGTCACAAGCCTACCTAAAGGTGAATGTAATGATTTGTTAAGTAGAGCTAAGAGAGTAGAAATATTGAATGGCTGGTATTTCAATTCCCATTTGTATTTCCTTCACAGTTTGATATCACCTTTTGCAGTCAGGAGAAGCGGGAATAATGAGTGAGAATATGAATTTAAAAGGCATTGTTAGAAAAAACTAGAAAGTGGGAGATGGGGAAAATAGCGTCAGCACATCATCATCGGTTTAAAGTCCGCTTTCCAGGCGCCGCTGGGTTGGACTGGGTTCTCGATATGGCTTTCTTCCACCAGGAACGGTCTATGGCCATCTCGTGGTTGATGCCGAGTGCCTTTATGTCGGCTGCCACGGTCGTCTGCCAGGTCTTTTTAGTTCGGCCACTGGGTCTTGTTCCCTCTACATTATATGACATAACTTTCTTCACCCAATTCGTTCTCGTCCTTCCTCACTACATGTCCGTACCATCGCAGTCTGTCCAATATGGCCTCCACTCCCATCTTCTTTCTCAGCTCTGCACTGGTCTTTTCCTCCCTCATTGACACACCACACATCCATCTGATCATCCTCATTTCTGCTCTGTTTAGTTTGTCTTCGTGTTCTGTTTTCAGGGCCCATGCCTCACTTCCGTACGTCATACTACTTCTGACGCAGGCTGAGTACACTTGGCCTCTCATCTTCAGGGATGGGGCCTTAGATGTTAAAAAGGGCATGAGTTCCCTGAATTGCTTCCACCCGCTTCTCACCCTTGTGGTCACTGCTAGGTCCACCCCCCCCCCATCAGTGTTAAGCATGTCTCCAAGGTAGCAGAAGCTGTCCACCACCTCGTACATCTCCCCATCTACCACGAGCCCCTCTTACTCAGCTGGGTCTGTTTGGGCGACTTCTCCCCTGCACCGCTTGCATTGGAAGGTCTCACTTGCAGCTAGTAGGCTGCCTTTTACTCCGCTGCATCTTCGGTGTACCCATCTCTGACAACCCTTGCACCGGATAGAGTTAGCTTGCACGCCCTTCCCGCAAACTCCCCATGGCCATGCTCCTGACTGCGATATCACTCCCAGGCCAGCACCACCGACCATGACCTTTGATTTTGCCGCATTCACCTTTATTCCTTTCACTTCCAGGCCGCTAGCTTGCTAGCTAGGTCTTCTCAATTGTGAGCCATCAATACCAGGTCATCCGCGTAGAGCAGCTCCCATGGTAGTCCACCCCTCACTTCCCTCAATACCATATCCATCACGATAGCAAACAGTAATGGTCTGAGCACTGATCCCTGGTGCACCCCTACCCTTACTTTAAACCCATTACTGTCGCCAACTCCTGTTCTAACAGCTGTGCAGGCTCTGCAGTAGAGAGCCATCACAGCCATCACAGTCCCTCTTCCACGCCCGACTTCCTTTGGGCCCCACCTCACCACCTCCCTTGGCACTCTGTCGAACGCTTTTTCCAGGTCAACAAAAGTGAAGTACAACCTCTTCCTCTTCTCCCTGTGTTTCTCTTGCATCTGTCTGATGACAAAAATTGCGTCTGTTGTACCTTTACCAGGCATGAAGCCATACTGCATCTCGTCCACCTCTACCCGTGACCTCACCCTCCTTTCCAACACCCTCTCTAATAGCTTCATTCCATGCTCCAGCAGCTTTATGGCCCTGTATGACCCGCATGCGAGTGGGTCCCTCTTCCCTTTGAATAGAGGCACCAGGACGCTTCTTGTCCAGTCCTCCGGAATGTGCCCCTCAGCGATTACACTGTTACACAGGTCGGTCATCCACTGCACACCGACGTCTCCCGCTGCCTTTAGCATCTCTGCCACCACTCCAGATGGTCCAGCTGCCTTTCCATCCTTCATGGCCTTCATGGCTTTCCCCACTTCTGTTCGCGTGATTGGGCCACATTCACTTCGTCGCATCCCACCTCTCCATCCCAGTCATTCTCCACATTCAGCAGCTTCTCCATGTACCTTCGCCATACTTCCTTCACTCTGTTGTCTGTCACGATGTTGCCATCCTCATCCTTCACACAGTTTGCACCGGTCACATCACGTCTCTCCTTAACCATTTGCTTTGCTATCTTGAAGAAGCTCTTTTGTCCTTTCTCACTCTCCAATTCACTTGCAAATTCTTTCCTCTTGGTCTCTTGGGCCTCCCACACTGCTGTCCGTGATGCCCTCCTTGCGTCTACATACCGCGCTCGGTCTGCCTCCCTTTTAGATTTCTTCCATACTTTATGGCACCTCCTCTTCTCATTCACCGCTCTTTCGACGCTGTCATTCCACCACCATGTCTCTCTTTGTCTTGCTTTACCCTTTGACCATCTGCGCACCTCCTCTGTAGCTTCAAGCAGAGCCTTCTTTGTTGCCTGCCACTTGCCATCCACACCACCCGACTCCATCATCTCCTCCACTTCTTCTGCTATATGCTCAATTTTCTCCCTAAATTCGTTTTTATTCCCTCCGCTATGTAGCTTCCACACCTTCAACTTGGGAGGATGCTTCTTAGCCCCCACCTTCTTGATCCGCAGAGTGAGGTCTCCGATGACTAGGCGATGCTGAGACACACACTCTTCTCCGGGGATTGCCGCGGTCCTCCTTTCTGACCATGATGTAATCTATCGTGCTCTTGCAGCCACCCGAACTGTATCTTACTAATTTGGCTTCGTCCTTCTTGAAAAGCGTGTTGCACAGCACCAGCTCCAGTGAGTCGCCGAACTCCAGGATCCTCTCGCCCTCTGCGTTCCGCATGCCGTACCCCTGTCCCCCATGTACCCCCTCAAAGCCATCTGACTCCCTCCCCACGTGTCCATTCAGATCACCTCCCAGAATTATAACCTCATTCTGGGGGATCCCTGACAGCACCATGATGGCCTTGTCCCACAACGCATCCTTCTCATCCTGACTTCTGCCAATTTGAGGGGCATAGAAATTACGTTTGTCAGGCGCTTCCCAACGATCAACTTCACAAAGATGATCCGCTCATTTACCCTAATGCTTAGCACTTGATCTATCCACTTTTCAGCGATAAGTACTCCAACACCACCAGTCCCTTCGTTGCAGCCTTGCCAGAAGAACTTGTACCTTCTGCCGATTGCACCCAGCATCCTTGCACTTCCACCCTTCCATCTCGACTCCTGGACACAGCAGACATCCACCCTTCTCCTGTGTAGAGCCTCAACCACCTCCCCCGATCGGTGCGACATGCTGCCGATGTTCCATGTAGCCACCCTAACACGTGCCTCCTGCCCCTCTCTATTCCGGTTCAGGCCTCCCCGCAGTCCATCAGGCTGAGGGCCGTCATATAATCTACCTGCGGTTTGGCCTCCTTTTCCATCATTCTTTTTGTCGTAGGCTGATGAAAATGCCCACGGAGTACTTAAGGCTGTACCCCGCCTCTCCTGTGTTTGTCTAGCCATACTGAGAATATTTTTGGAGCAAAACGTTTTACAGTCGGATGCCTTTCCTGACACCAACCCAAGGGGAAATTGATTTTCTGTAGGGGTTGACTTCCTTAGCCCATTCCTCTCCCGAGGAGCCCACTGGCTATAGAACTATAACTATTTAACCCATAGTTGGGGGCTGGTTGGTAGCCACCAGGGCGTGTCCACACACCGGTGGGCCTGCGTGCCGCACGTCTAGGAGCCAAACCTCCTCCGAGTCCCTTGTAGTTTAGCCTGGGTCCGTGTTGTACCCAGTTACCATGTGTTGCCGCGTGGAGGCACTACATAGGGCTTGCTGTTATAGAGGCTATGTACTGGCAGGGGGAGAGTTACGCACTCTGCTCTCCCATTCGCATACTGCTAGCCAGCGGTGAGGGTTGACCGTGAGAAGTGACATGCACCGGGCACTCCACCAACACACTAGACGCATCACAACAACCCGACTTGGTCTTATGAAGTCAGACACACGTCAGCACGAAAGAAAAAAATAGCACGAGGTTAGACTTTCTTTTGCCAGAGTTGCTTGGCAGAGTTGTTGGTGAGCTGGAGTGGGCAGCGGCAGTTGAACAAAATCCCGGACAATTTTGAAATTATCCCCGGACATTTTTTCAGGTCTCAAAAGTAGGACATGTCCGGGAAAAACAGGGCGTCTGGTCACCCTATGTAAACAAGCACTGCATTCAAGCTATGAAGTAATCTAATGCTAGCGCTAGCATTGACGAGAAGCTAACGAATGCATTAAACACATTGTGTTACCCAAGAACAATACAGCACCTTCAATGCAATTCCACCTTCGAAGCAATTCATCTGATACAACTACTCAAAATACACCCACAAGAAGTGAAAACATAGAGTCCACAGCTCCAAAATCAGCAGAAAGTCTGACGCTAATGCTATGAAAATGAGTGGAGACACACAATATTATTAAAGTGAAGTACATTTTATTATTTTTGTGTCATCTCAAACTTACGGCTTTACTGGGTCCGTCGTTTCCATAGATTGAATGAATCTAACCATCAACGAAATTAAGTATTTCGGCAAATCCCTCTTTATACTGACAAAAGATTTCTGAAACACTCGTTAACAACCAGGACTTTGCCTACAGACGTGGGAACTCTGCTTGAAAAATTAAATTTGACCAGGCACTTCTTTGAGGTTTGTTTCTTTGAGGTCATGTTTGTTACTCGGATTTCCATTTGGCAATACCCATTACCTTGTTTGGTTTGTTCCGCCCCAACCGATGTGACGTAATAGATAAAAATAAGTCATAGAAAACGGAGAAATCTGAACAGAGTGAAAGATAGCCCCCCAAAATTATTTTAACAGTATCTCTGCAGCCCCTGGAGTGATATATATACACTTTTCCCACACTCCTGGACACTCCATATACACAATAAAATTATTTTAAAAGCAAAAAAAGTCAAATTTCCACGATGTGTCCTTTAAATTTACAAGAAAAACCCAATAAGAATTTACAAGGTACGCTAAGTAAGTCAGGTATATCAAGAACAAAAATTGATAAAAATTAACTGAAGCCAAGTGCACACATTGTGCATTGTGTCAGTTCAATTCTGCCCAACACACTGTTGTGCACTGCTACGTCATAGGTAATCCCAGTGGAGCACAACGTGCTGAATCTGCAGATTATTTCATGACTGTCTGGTTTGTTGTGGAGTGCACAGTCCCAAAAATACAATACACACTCCGGGGCCATGCGGTGCACTATAGAGAGCTCCCTGCATCAGAAAGGCACAAGAAGAGCTTTGTTAAAAACTTAACAATGCGTATTTTGAACAGCATCGATGTTTATGGTTGAAAACAAACCGTCTCTTTAGACTGAAAACAATAGAGTAAGACTTTGTTTGTCCCCTCACATTAATTGTGTTTCATCAAGTTTAGAATTCTTCAATGAGCCCTGCACTAAATTTTGGTGTGTTTTTTTCCCCTATCAAAACAAAATGATGCTACAGCAATTGCTCTTATATGAATTTTTAAAACAAGAGTAATAAAAATTTCGATTGTTATAATAATTTTTTTCAATGAGAAATAATAGATTCAAAGGAATTATTGGCGTTAGTATGCAAAACAAATTAAACATGTTAGTTGTGCAAACAACACAAATGTTAACATTACCCTTGGTGAAAGTAAACATTCTCAATAATTTTCTCTAACCCCTTTCCACTTTAGAATCAAGTGTTAGAAGATGATTTCAGAGCAGAGGACACTCAGATTCATAAGGTAAGGTGAATGTAATTTTTTCATTTACATTCATGACCCTGGTTTGTTTTGCCAACTTACATGTATGTGTGTAGGGTTTTATGTTGGAGACATTTGCTGCCCCAGTGTTTGCCAATCTACGGCGATCTTTAGGTGTGACAGAACAGGAGTATCAGCAATCCCTCTGCTCCGACAAGTGCTACCTTCAGTTCATAAGCAACTCTAAAAGCAAGGCTGACTTCTTCCTCACGTGAGTCACTAGGCAATGTTGCATGACTTTTTTTTTTTTTAGAATGAAATGAGAATAATGCAGAGATGTTACTGTACAGCACATATCTGAACATTCATGAAAAACTGACACGCTAAAAGAGTATCTTCTTGCATTATGATTCCAAACGTTGGCTGCAAAATACTTTTTTTTTTTCTAAATTAAATTGTTCAACTCACATAGTTCCTTGGAACCAAAATGGCAAAGCACTGCTGTTATCTAAATGAAACAATTCACTTCAACATAATTGTTTTGGAGTGAATTGATGTGTAAACCCACTAATCAACTTTTGAAATCTTACATAAAAACCTCTTTTCTTTTCTTTTTGGCTTATCCTGCTAGGGTTCACTACAGCGAATCACCCTTTTCCATTTAAGCCTCTCATCTGCATCCTCCTCTTTAACTCGAACAGCCCACATGTCTTTCCTCATTATGTCTATCAATCTTTTAGTTTTACGCCAAATGCCCTTCATGGCGCAACCCTCTGCATTTATCCGAGCTTTTTGGGATCGCGTTTACACTGGCTTGTGTCCCCATAAGACTGCGTTCTATTCACTAACAAATATAACAAATAAATAAACGTAAGAGTGAATTAGCTCAACTGAGATGTGCTTTTCTTTGGTGTCTTTACATTGTAGGAATGATAAACGCTTCTTTTTGAAGACTCAGAATGAACGGGAAATACGATTCCTTCTGGACAACCTGAAGAACTACATGGCACATTTGCAGAAATACCCCCATTCTCTTTTGGTGAAGTTGCTAGGTATACATACCCTCATACAAGCACCTCCTTTCCCCCTTTCATCGCGGGTTCCATGTTTCACAAAATTTGTATTGTTAATACCTATCTCTGGGCAGCACGGTGGAGCAATGCTTAGCACATCGCCTCACAGTGTGAAGGTTATGGGTTTGGTTCCGGCTCCAGCCTTCCCGTGTGGAGTTTGCATGTACTCCGGTTTTCTCCCACATCCCAAAAACATGCATGGTAGGCCAATTGAGCACTCCAAAAATCCCATGAGCCTCAGCTCGTAGACTCCCATGAGCCTCAGCAAAGTGTCGTGGCAGCCCCCTGTAGACAATCACGTTTCTCAAACCCTCTCCCATAAAAGATTCAAGATTCAAGAGTTTTTATTCGCCATGTTTGAGCATGCCAAACAAAGAATTTGACTTCGGTAAAATACAACCTCTGTTACACATTTAGGTGACTAACAACACTCAGGACATGTGAAAAATGGCAAAAACAGTGTAGACTAATTCAAAAAGGTGTGAAGAGCAGGATGTTATTGCACAGTAATGACTCTGAGACTCTATGAGTGGTGTGAGTTCATCAGAGCAACAGCCTGGGGGAAGAAGCTGTCTCTGTGTCTGCTGGTTTTGGCGTACCAAGCTCTATAACCCCGTCCGGAGGGGAGTAGTTCAAACAGACTGCAACCTGGGTGAGAAGGGTCTGTAGAGATGTTCCTTGCACGTTTCCTGGTCCTGGACAGGTACAAGTCCTGGATAGATGGGAGGTTGATTCCAATGATCTTTTCTGCAGTCCTGATTGTCCGTTGCAGTCTGTGCTTGTCTTGTTTGGAGGCCAATCCAAACCAGACAGTGATGGAGGTGCAGAGGACAGACTGGATGATGGCAGTGTAGAAGGTCTTCAGAAGCTCTCGCGGCAGGTTGAACTTCTTGAGCTGTCTCAGGAAGTACAGCCTCTGCTGGGCCTTCTTCCGGACAGAGTCTATGTAGCCGGTCCATTTCAGGTCCCGAGAGATTGTGGTTCCCAGGAACTTGAAGGTGTCAGTGGAGAGAATAGTATTACTGCGGATAGTGAGGGGTAAAAGTGGTGAAGGGTCTCGCCTGAAATCCACTGTCATCTCCACGGTCTTGAGCGGGTTCAGCTCCAGATGGTTTTGGCTACACCAGTGGACCAGCCGCTCCACCTCCTGTCTGTACGCAATCTCATCACCGTCCTGGATCAGTCCGATGAGAGTGGTGTCTGCATACTTCAGGAGCTTCACAGGAGAGTCACCTGAGGAGAAATCATTGGTGTAGAGAAAGAAGAGCAGTGGGGAGAGGACGCACCCCTGAGGGGCTCCAGTATTGGTGGTCCGGGTGTCAGATGTGATGCCCCCCAGCCTCACACGCTGTCTCCTGTTGGTCAGGAAGCTGGTGATCCACTGACAGGTGGAGGCAGGCACCGCAAGCTGGATGAGTTTCTGTTGGAGGATGTCAGGAGCGATGGTGTTGAACGCCGATCCTGGCGTACGTTCCTGGGGTGTCCAGGTGGTGCAGGATGTAGTGCAGTCCCATGTTGACCGCATCATCCACTGACCTGTTTGCCCGGTAGGCAAACTGGAGGGGGTCAAGCAGGGGGCCCGTGACCTCCTTCGGGTGGTTCAGCACTAACCTCTCGAAAGATTTCATGACCACAGATGTCAGTGCGACAGGTCTATAGTCATTCAAACCTGTGATGGCGGCCTTCTTGGCCACTGATGGTGGAGCTCTTGAAGCACGAGGGCACTTCACACAGCTCCAGAGAACGGTTGAAGATCCGTGCAAAGGTTGGCGCCAGCTGCTCAGCGCAGACTTCCAAGCAGGAAGGTGACACGCCGTCTGGGCTCGGTGCCTTCTTGGTCTTTTGTCTCCGGAACATCTGGCGCACTTCCTCCTCGCGGACCTGGAGTGCGGGCGCGGCCCCTGCAAGAGAGAGTGGGTGACAGCGATGATAGAGATGTGGACAGAGCAGTTGTGGGGAGAGGTGAATATGTAGATTGTGCTGCAGGAAGTCCCGTTGTGTGGGAGGACCGATCAAACCTGCAGTAGAACCTATTTAGCTGATTAGCAAGCCTTGGGCTCTCCACAGGACGGGGGGGGGGGTTCGTTTCTTGTAGCCCGTGATGCTCTGCAGACCTTTCCACACTGTTGAGGGATCAGGATTGACAGAGAGGTGTCTCTTCAGGTTCTCCCCGTAACACATCCTGGCTTTCCTGACCTCTCAGTTCAGTGTGTTTCTGGTCTGCCTGAACAGGTCGCGGTCGCCGCTCCTGTAGGCCTCCTCCTTGACTTTGCGCAGCCTCCTGAGGTTCGGTGTAAACCAAGGTTTGTCGTTGTTGTACGTGCAGAAGGTCTTAGTCTGCACACACAGATCCTCACAAAAACTGATGTATGATGTGACAGTGTCAGTGAGTTCATGCAAGTTTGAAGTTGCAGCTTCGAAAGCTCCCCAATCGGTGCAGTCAAAGCAGGCTTGGAGGTCCTGCCTTGACTCCACTGTCCACTTCCTCACAGTCCTCACCACAGGCTTAGAAGTTTTTAATTTCTGCCTGTAGGCCGGGATCAGATGAACTAGACAGTGGTCCGAGAGTCCTAAAGCTGCACGAGCCGCAGAGTGGTATGCATCCTTGATCACGGTGTAGCAGTGGTCCAGAGTCTGTGCCCCTCTGATGGGACACGTTACGTGCTGTCTGTATCTGGGGAGTTCGTGTGCGAGGTTCGCCCTGTTAAGATCACCCAGAACAATGATTAGTGAGTTTGGTAGAAGTTTCTCCATGTCTGTTACCTGGTCAGCCAGCATCTGCGTGGCTTCACTCGCACGTGCGTGTGGTCGGATGTAAACAGCCGCCATGACGATCGAGGAGAACTCCCGTGGTAAATAGTACGGCCGGCAGTTTATGAAAAGTGTTTCTAGGAGAGGGCTGCAAAACTCTTAAAACACCGTGACATCAGTACACCAACGTTCATTAATGTAGAAGCAGAGACCACCTCCCTTTGATTTTCCGGAGAGCTCCGCGCTGCGATCTGCTCGCGTTAGCCTGAACCCGGCTAGCTCCACGGCGTGGTGGGGGGTTCGTTCGCTGAGCCACGTTTCCACAAAGCACAGCGCGGCGGATCTACTGAAGTCCGTGTTCCTTGAAGTGAGGAGCAGCAGTTCGTCCATCTTGTTCGCCAGGGAGCGGACATTCGCCAGATGAATTGACGGTAGGGCAGAACGGAACCCTCTCTGCCTCAGCCTTACGAGTGCTCCGGCTCGTTTTCCGCACCGTCGTCGTCGCGCTAGCTTGTACAGCACCGCCGCTCCGGCTAGAACAGGGGTGGGCAAACTTTTTGACTCGCGGGCCAAACTGGGTTCCAAATTTGGACCGCAGGGCCAAACCAGGAGCAGATGGACGTAGTGTTTGTGTGAAGTAATATAAGCGACCTGTAAAGGTCATTGCATAAAAGATTTTGGCCTTTAGTAGTAAAGCATGGATATTCCGAACAAGTTTTTTGAAAACAAATGCATTTAACTGCATTAAAAAAAAAACTAAAAAACTGCTATCAGTGATTCTCATAAAATACGACACTGTTATTATGAATAACAGTTTCCATCACTTCAGTGCCTGCAGGTCAGATTAATGAAAGATGTTTATCTTATGAGATCACATCAAACGGCAAACATTCTGACCAAATATATCATCTTGAAGAATCGGTGAAAGCATACCGTTTTTTTCCGTGTATAGTGCGCAAAATTTAACTAATTTATTGTCCTA